>NC_134362.1:86328068-86623272 GCF_048569485.1 Anomaloglossus baeobatrachus
TCTCCCCTTTTTTCCAAAAATTGGGCCCCACACACACCCACCCATTCAGTGGCAGCACTTGGGCCCTAGTTGCAAACAGGATGTTTTGATTTGCATCAAGCACATTCAAAAATACGCTCTTCTTAGCCGTCCCCAGGATGACACCGGGGTAGGTAGCAAAGTCTTTCCTGATCCCAGCTCTGTTCATCTTGGCTTCTTTTAAAAACACAGCAAGCAAGGGTTACTCCAAGCGGAGTCTCCCTTTTTTCCAAAAATTGGGCCACACAGACACCCACCCATTCAGTGGCAGCAGTTGTGCCCCAGTTGTACACTTCACAGCTAGATTTGCATCAAGCACATTCAAAAATACGCCATTCTTATCCGTCCCCAGGATGACACCGGGGTAGGTAGCAAAGTCTTTCCTGATCCCAGCTCTGTTCATCTTGGCTTCTTTTAAAAACACAGCAAGCAAGGGTTACTCCAAGCGGAGTCTCCCTTTTTTCCAAAAATTGGGCCACACAGACACCCACCCCATCAGTGGCAGCACTTGGGCCCTAGTTGCAAACAGGATGTTTTGATTTGCATCAAGCACATTCAAAAATACGCTCTTCTTAGCCGTCCCCAGGATGACACCGGGGTAGGTAGCAAAGTCTTTCCTGATCCCAGCTCTGTTCATCTTGGCTTCTTTTAAAAACACAGCAAGCAAGGGTTACTCCAAGCGGAGTCTCCCTTTTTTCCAAAAATTGGGCCACACAGACACCCACCACATCAGTGGCAGCACTTGGGCCCTAGTTGCAAACAGGATGTTTTGATTTGCATCAAGCACATTCAAAAATACGCTATTCTTAGCCGTCCCCAGGATGACACCGGGGTAGGTAGCAAAGTCTTTCCTGATCCCAGCTCTGTTCATCTTGGCTTCTTTTAAAAACACAGCAAGCAAGGGTTACTCCAAGCGGAGTCTCCCTTTTTTCCAAAAATTGGGCCACACAGACACCCACCACATCAGTGGCAGCACTTGGGCCCTAGTTGCAAACAGGATGTTTTGATTTGCATCAAGCACATTCCAAATCCACAAGCATTTACTCTCCCCAGGATGACAGGGGTAGTAAATTCCTTCTGGATCCATGACTTGTTCATTTTGATGAACGTCAGTCTGTCCACATTGTCACTGGACAGACGCGTGCGCTTATCTGTCAGCACACACCCAGCAGCACTGAATACACGTTCAGAGACAACGCTGGCAGCTGGACACGACAAAATCTCCAAGGCGTAACTGGAGAGCTCTGGCCATTTTTCTATGTTTGAAGCCCAAAAGGAGCAAGGCTCCAGTTGCACAGTCATGGCATCGATGTTCATTTGGAGATACTCCTGTATCATCCTCTCCAGCCGTTGAGTATGTGTCAGACTTGTTGTCTCTGGTGGCCTTGCAAAAGAGGGTCTAAAAAAATTATGAAAAGATTCCATAAAATTGCTGTTACCGGCACCAGAAAAGGTCCTACTGGTACGGGTAGACTGTTGAAGATGACGAGACGGTCCCATGTTTGTCAAGTTACAACTGGGAGATTCACTCCCTGCACCTGCACGGTTGTTTGGTGGAAAAGCCGAGCTAAGATCTAGTAACAGCTTCTGCTGATACTCCTGCATACGTGCGTCCCTTTCTATGGCTGGAATTATGTCACAAAATTTGGACTTGTACCGGGGATCTAATAGTGTGGCAATCCAGTAGTCATCATCACTTCTAATTTTGACAATACGACTGTCATGTTGGAGGTAGTGCAACAAAAAGGCACTCATGTGTCTTGCGCAGCCATGCGGACCAAGTCCATGCTGTGTTTGTGGCATAGAGGTGCTACCCGTTCTTTCTTCCTCTGACATCTGACCCCAACCTCTTTCAACTGAAATTTGACCAAGGTCTCCCTCATCCGCTGAGTCTTCCATGTCCATGGACAGTTCGTCCTCCATTTCTTCATGTTCTCCTGCACCTTGCTCAACATTTCGCCTGCTACTATGCGCCCTTGTCGATCCCTGTCCCCCATGGTCCCATGCCTGCTGCGTTGGTGATGATGAACGTCTGGACCTTCGTGATGTTGTTGTCCCTTGCGCATATGAATCCTCCTGTAGTTCCTCCCCTTCATGTTGTCCCACCCCCTGACTCCGAATAGTGTTTAGCGTGTGCTCCAGCATGTAAATGACTGGAATCGTCATGCTGATAATGGCATTGTCAGAGCTAAACATATTCGTCGCCATGTCGAAACTGTGCAGAAGGGTGCATAGGTCCTTGATCTGAGACCACTCCATCAGGGTGATCTGCCCCACCTCTGCATCTCGTTGGCCCAGGCTATACGTCATGACGTATTGCACCAGGGCTCTGCGGTGCTGCCACAGTCGCTGTAACATGTGGAGAGTTGAATTCCAGCGTGTCGCCACATCGCATTTCAGGCGATGAACCGGCAGGCCGAAAGACTTCTGGAGCGATGCAAGTCGCTCTGCTGCGGCGCTTGAACGGCGGAAGTGAGCTGACAGTTTTCGTGCCCTGTTCAGAAGGCCATCTAGGCCGGGATAGTGTGTTAAAAATTGCTGCACGACAAGGTTCAACACGTGAGCCATACAAGGTACGTGTGTCACCTTGCCCAGGCGAAGTGCCGCACCCAGGTTTGCAGCATTGTCGCACACGGCCTTACCAGGCTGCAGTTTGAGTGGAGACAACCATTTATTAAACTCGGACCGCAAAGCTGACCACAACTCCTCAGCTGTGTGACTCTTATTACCAAGACATGTCAAGCTAAAGACCGCCTGATGCCGTTGCGCTCTGCTGCCAGCATAGTAATGAGGGGTGCGTGATTCCTTCTGCGCAGTGAGAACGCTGGTGGCCTGACCAGGCAGGCTTGGGGCGGAGGTGGAGGACCCAGATGAGGTGGAGGATGCAGAAGCAGTGGCGGAACTTGGACAGACAGAGGATTGACACACAAGTCGTGGGGACGGCAAGACTTGTGCAGCAGACCCTTCACCATCTATCACCATAGTTACCCAGTGCCCAGTCAGCGACATGTAACGTCCCTGTCCATGCTTACTGGTCCAAGTATCGGTGGTGAAATGCACCCGTTCACACACAGAGTTTCTCAAGGAAGCGGTGATGTTGTGTGCGACATGCTGGTGTAGCGCGGGCACACCTTTCTTAGAGAAGTAGTGGCGACTAGGCATCTGGTACTGGGGCACAGCGACAGACATAAGGTCTCTAAAATCCTGTGTGTCCACTAGGCGGAAAGGCAGCATTTCGGTAGCCAACAGCTTACAGAGGGATAGAGTCAACCTCTTAGCTTTGTCATGGGTCGGAGGAAGTGGCCTTTTATTTGACCACATCTGAGGGACAGAGATCTGGCTGCTGTGTGTAGACGGTGTTGAGTAGGGTGTCCCTGGAAAAATGCAGGTTTGTGAGGAAAGTGCAGGCGGAGACATGATGTTGCCTTCATCCAACGTTGGTGCTATCGATGTCTGAGAGAGCTGTACACACTCACTTGTTTCCCCTTCCAAACCAACTGACGACCTTACAAGCAAACTGCCTGTTGCGGTTACAGTGGTGGAAGTTTTGCGTGGAAAAACAGGTGTGGCAGCTGTCCCCACAGTCCTAGAAGATGAAGAGCGCGCGGATGCAGTGGAAGGGGCGGGCGGTGGATGGTTCGCTCCACTAGGCCGCATTGCAGCACGGTGAGCTTCCCACCGGGACTTATGATATTTAGTCATGTGACGATTCATGGAAGAAGTTGTCAAACTGCTGAGGTTTTGACCTCTACTAACAGAATCATGACAAATGTTACATATCACATGAGTTGGGCGATCTTTTTCGATGTGAAAAAAGGACCAGGCTAGGCAAGGCTTAGAGGCCATGCGACCTGTTGATCCACCACGAATAATGCTCATAGGCAGAGTGGTGGCTGAGGATGCAGTTGTAGACGTGCTACCAGTTCTCCGACTCTGTCCAGGAAGGCGCAAGGTAACTTCGTCGTCGGTTGCATCCTCCTCCACCGCCTCTGTTGACCTCCTCGAGTGCCTGACTGGGGGTTGACAGTAGGTGGGATCTAGAACGTCATCATCAATTGTTGTGTTTGCACTCCCCTCCCCCTCAGACCGAGCCTCTTCTTGCCCTGAACGAATATTTAAGTTGTCATCCCAATCGGGTATCTGCGTCTCATCTTCATCAGTATGTTCCTCATTGTCTATAACCACAGGTGTTACAGTTTGTGACAAAGGGTCAACATTATGCTCAGAAACTTGGTCCTCACGGCCTGAATCTGAGTCACAAAGGTTCTGGGCATCACTGCAGACCATTTCCTGTTCTGTACTCACTGTAGCTTGGGAGCAGACCTCTGATTCCCAGGCTATAGTGTGACTGAACAGCTCTGCAGACTCAGCCATCTCAGTTCCACCATACTGTGCAGGGCTGATGGAGACTTCAGAGCTGGGAGAAAGCAAGTTTGATTGGGATGACAACTCAGAGGACTGGTGTTTTTTGGATGCGGTACTTGAAGTGGCAGAGAGGGCACTTGTTGGACCACTTGAGATCCATTCAAGCATTTTCCTTTTTTGCCCATCATCTACCTTTGTTCCTGTTGTTCGTGTCCGTAACAAAGGGAGCACATCGGATTGTCCACGGTAAGTAGTAGACATCTTACTTTTGCTGGTAGATGGTCTATCTTCAGCAGATGATAATGGAGCTTTGCCACCTTCCCCACGGACAAAACCTTTTTTGCCTTTTACACCACGCCTCTTCCCCTTTCCACCAGCATCTGTCATTTTGCCACTCATGTTGATTGCGACAAGATTGTGGACTGAAAATGTGGTAGTAAAAATTGAGAGGTGGTGAAGATTGCAGTGGTGGTCTAGCTTTATTAACAGCAGAATAATAAAGAATAAATATCCCTGACAATGCAACTTAGTTATAATTAGTTGGAGTGTGCAACGCAGGCAGACGTGCTGCAAATGTCTTTGCACTAGTGGGACTATAGCAAAGTCCAATAGCCACGTATAGGATGCCACTAGGTACACTGAGTGTTTGCTAGTATAATGGCTTGTTTAGAATGAGTTGTAGTGTGCAATGCAGGCAGACGCGCTCTGCAAATGTCTTTGCACTAGTGGGACTATAGCAAAGTCCAATAGCCACGTATAGGATGCCACTAGGTACACTGAGTGTTTGCTAGTATAATGGCTTGTTTAGAATGAGTTGTAGTGTGCAACGCAGGCAGACGCGCTCTGCAAATGTCTTTGCACTAGTGGGACTATAGCAAAGTCCAATAGCCACGTATAGGATGCCACTAGGTACACTGAGTGTTTGCTAGTATAATGGCTTGGTTAGAATGAGTTGTAGTGTGCAACGCAGGCAGACGCGCTCTGCAAATGTCTTTGCACTAGTGGGACTATAGCAAAGTCCAATAGCCACGTATAGGATGCCACTAGGTACACTGAGTGTTTGCTAGTATAATGGCTTGTTTAGAATGAGTTGTAGTGTGCAATGCAGGCAGACGCGCTCTGCAAATGTCTTTGCACTAGTGGGACTATAGCAAAGTCCAATAGCCACGTATAGGATGCCACTAGGTACACTGAGTGTTTGCTAGTATAATGGCTTGGTTAGAATGAGTTGTAGTGTGCAACGCAGGCAGACGCGCTCTGCAAATGTCTTTGCACTAGTGGGACTATAGCAAAGTCCAATAGCCACGTATAGGATGCCACTAGGTACACTGAGTGTTTGCTAGTATAATGGCTTGGTTAGAATGAGTTGTAGTGTGCAACGCAGGCAGACGCGCTCTGCAAATGTCTTTGCACTAGTGGGACTATAGCAAAGTCCAATAGCCACGTATAGGATGCCACTAGGTACACTGAGTGGTTGCTAGTATAATGGCTTGGTTAGAATGAGTTGTAGTGTGCAACGCAGGCAGACGCGCTCTGCAAATGTCTTTGCACTAGTGGGACTATAGCAAAGTCCAATAGCCACGTATAGGATGCCACTAGGTACACTGAGTGTTTGCTAGTATAATGGCTTGGTTAGAATGAGTTGTAGTGTGCAACGCAGGCAGACGCGCTCTGCAAATGTCTTTGCACTAGTGGGACTATAGCAAAGTCCAATAGCCACGTATAGGATGCCACTAGGTACACTGAGTGTTTGCTAGTATAATGGCTTGTTTAGAATGAGTTGTAGTGTGCAACGCAGGCAGACGCGCTCTGCAAATGTCTTTGCACTAGTGGGACTATAGCAAAGTCCAATAGCCACGTATAGGATGCCACTAGGTACACTGAGTGTTTGCTAGTATAATGGCTTGGTTAGAATGAGTTGTAGTGTGCAACGCAGGCAGACGCGCTCTGCAAATGTCTTTGCACTAGTGGGACTATAGCAAAGTCCAATAGCCACGTATAGGATGCCACTAGGTACACTGAGTGTTTGCTAGTATAATGGCTTGTTTAGAATGAGTTGTAGTGTGCAATGCAGGCAGACGCGCTCTGCAAATGTCTTTGCACTAGTGGGACTATAGCAAAGTCCAATAGCCACGTATAGGATGCCACTAGGTACACTGAGTGTTTGCTAGTATAATGGCTTGGTTAGAATGAGTTGTAGTGTGCAACGCAGGCAGACGCGCTCTGCAAATGTCTTTGCACTAGTGGGACTATAGCAAAGTCCAATAGCCACGTATAGGATGCCACTAGGTACACTGAGTGTTTGCTAGTATAATGGCTTGGTTAGAATGAGTTGTAGTGTGCAACGCAGGCAGACGCGCTCTGCAAATGTCTTTGCACTAGTGGGACTATAGCAAAGTCCAATAGCCACGTATAGGATGCCACTAGGTACACTGAGTGTTTGCTAGTATAATGGCTTGGTTAGAATGAGTTGTAGTGTGCAACGCAGGCAGACGCGCTCTGCAAATGTCTTTGCACTAGTGGGACTATAGCAAAGTCCAATAGCCACGTATAGGATGCCACTAGGTACACTGAGTGTTTGCTAGTATAATGGCTTGGTTAGAATGAGTTGTAGTGTGCAACGCAGGCAGACGCGCTCTGCAAATGTCTTTGCACTAGTGGGACTATAGCAAAGTCCAATAGCCACGTATAGGATGCCACTAGGTACACTGAGTGTTTGCTAGTATAATGGCTTGGTTAGAATGAGTTGTAGTGTGCAACGCAGGCAGACGCGCTCTGCAAATGTCTTTGCACTAGTGGGACTATAGCAAAGTCCAATAGCCACGTATAGGATGCCACTAGGTACACTGAGTGTTTGCTAGTATAATGGCTTGGTTACAATGAGTTGTAGTGTGCAACGCAGGCAGACGCGCTCTGCAAATGTCTTTGCACTAGTGGGACTATAGCAAAGTCCAATAGCCACGTATAGGATGCCACTAGGTACACTGAGTGTTTGCTAGTATAATGGCTTGGTTAGAATGAGTTGTAGTGTGCAATGCAGGCAGATGTGCTCTGCAAATGTCTTTGCACTAGTGGGACTATAGCAAAGTCCAATAGCCACGTATAGGATGCCACTAGGTACACTGAGTGTTTGCTAGTATAATGGCTTGGTTAGAATGAGTTGTAGTGTGCAACGCAGGCAGACGCGCTCTGCAAATGTCTTTGCACTAGTGGGACTATAGCAAAGTCCAATAGCCACGTATAGGATGCCACTAGGTACACTGAGTGTTTGCTAGTATAATGGCTTGGTTACAATGAGTTGTAGTGTGCAACGCAGGCAGACGCGCTCTGCAAATGTCTTTGCACTAGTGGGACTATAGCAAAGTCCAATAGCCACGTATAGGATGCCACTAGGTACACTGAGTGTTTGCTAGTATAATGGCTTGGTTAGAATGAGTTGTAGTGTGCAATGCAGGCAGATGTGCTCTGCTAATGTCTTTGCACTAGTGGGACTATAGCAAAGTCCAATAGCCACGTATAGGATGCCACTAGGTACACTGAGTGTTTGCTAGTATAATGGCTTGTTTAGAATGAGTTGTAGTGTGCAATGCAGGCAGACGCGCTCTGCAAATGTCTTTGCACTAGTGGGACTATAGCAAAGTCCAATAGCCACGTATAGGATGCCACTAGGTACACTGAGTGTTTGCTAGTATAATGGCTTGGTTAGAATGAGTTGTAGTGTGCAACGCAGGCAGACGCGCTCTGCAAATGTCTTTGCACTAGTGGGACTATAGCAAAGTCCAATAGCCACGTATAGGATGCCACTAGGTACACTGAGTGTTTGCTAGTATAATGGCTTGGTTAGAATGAGTTGTAGTGTGCAACGCAGGCAGACGCGCTCTGCAAATGTCTTTGCACTAGTGGGACTATAGCAAAGTCCAATAGCCACGTATAGGATGCCACTAGGTACACTGAGTGTTTGCTAGTATAATGGCTTGTTTAGAATGAGTTGTAGTGTGCAATGCAGGCAGACGCGCTCTGCAAATGTCTTTGCACTAGTGGGACTATAGCAAAGTCCAATAGCCACGTATAGGATGCCACTAGGTACACTGAGTGTTTGCTAGTATAATGGCTTGGTTAGAATGAGTTGTAGTGTGCAACGCAGGCAGACGCGCTCTGCAAATGTCTTTGCACTAGTGGGACTATAGCAAAGTCCAATAGCCACGTATAGGATGCCACTAGGTACACTGAGTGTTTGCTAGTATAATGGCTTGGTTAGAATGAGTTGTAGTGTGCAACGCAGGCAGACGCGCTCTGCAAATGTCTTTGCACTAGTGGGACTATAGCAAAGTCCAATAGCCACGTATAGGATGCCACTAGGTACACTGAGTGTTTGCTAGTATAATGGCTTGGTTAGAATGAGTTGTAGTGTGCAACGCAGGCAGACGCGCTCTGCAAATGTCTTTGCACTAGTGGGACTATAGCAAAGTCCAATAGCCACGTATAGGATGCCACTAGGTACACTGAGTGTTTGCTAGTATAATGGCTTGGTTACAATGAGTTGTAGTGTGCAACGCAGGCAGACGCGCTCTGCAAATGTCTTTGCACTAGTGGGACTATAGCAAAGTCCAATAGCCACGTATAGGATGCCACTAGGTACACTGAGTGTTTGATAGTATAATGGCTTGGTTAGAATGAGTTGTAGTGTGCAACGCAGGCAGACGCGCTCTGCAAATGTCTTTGCACTAGTGGGACTATAGCAAAGTCCAATAGCCACGTATAGGATGCCACTAGGTACACTGAGTGTTTGCTAGTATAATGGCTTGGTTACAATGAGTTGTAGTGTGCAACGCAGGCAGACGCGCTCTGCAAATGTCTTTGCACTAGTGGGACTATAGCAAAGTCCAATAGCCACGTATAGGATGCCACTAGGTACACTGAGTGTTTGCTAGTATAATGGCTTGGTTAGAATGAGTTGTAGTGTGCAATGCAGGCAGATGTGCTCTGCAAATGTCTTTGCACTAGTGGGACTATAGCAAAGTCCAATAGCCACGTATAGGATGCCACTAGGTACACTGAGTGTTTGCTAGTATAATGGCTTGGTTAGAATGAGTTGTAGTGTGCAACGCAGGCAGACGCGCTCTGCAAATGTCTTTGCACTAGTGGGACTATAGCAAAGTCCAATAGCCACGTATAGGATGCCACTAGGTACACTGAGTGTTTGCTAGTATAATGGCTTGGTTACAATGAGTTGTAGTGTGCAACGCAGGCAGACGCGCTCTGCAAATGTCTTTGCACTAGTGGGACTATAGCAAAGTCCAATAGCCACGTATAGGATGCCACTAGGTACACTGAGTGTTTGCTAGTATAATGGCTTGGTTAGAATGAGTTGTAGTGTGCAATGCAGGCAGATGTGCTCTGCTAATGTCTTTGCACTAGTGGGACTATAGCAAAGTCCAATAGCCACGTATAGGATGCCACTAGGTACACTGAGTGTTTGCTAGTATAATGGCTTGTTTAGAATGAGTTGTAGTGTGCAATGCAGGCAGACGCGCTCTGCAAATGTCTTTGCACTAGTGGGACTATAGCAAAGTCCAATAGCCACGTATAGGATGCCACTAGGTACACTGAGTGTTTGCTAGTATAATGGCTTGGTTAGAATGAGTTGTAGTGTGCAACGCAGGCAGACGCGCTCTGCAAATGTCTTTGCACTAGTGGGACTATAGCAAAGTCCAATAGCCACGTATAGGATGCCACTAGGTACACTGAGTGTTTGCTAGTATAATGGCTTGGTTAGAATGAGTTGTAGTGTGCAACGCAGGCAGACGCGCTCTGCAAATGTCTTTGCACTAGTGGGACTATAGCAAAGTCCAATAGCCACGTATAGGATGCCACTAGGTACACTGAGTGTTTGCTAGTATAATGGCTTGTTTAGAATGAGTTGTAGTGTGCAATGCAGGCAGACGCGCTCTGCAAATGTCTTTGCACTAGTGGGACTATAGCAAAGTCCAATAGCCACGTATAGGATGCCACTAGGTACACTGAGTGTTTGCTAGTATAATGGCTTGGTTAGAATGAGTTGTAGTGTGCAACGCAGGCAGACGCGCTCTGCAAATGTCTTTGCACTAGTGGGACTATAGCAAAGTCCAATAGCCACGTATAGGATGCCACTAGGTACACTGAGTGTTTGCTAGTATAATGGCTTGGTTAGAATGAGTTGTAGTGTGCAACGCAGGCAGACGCGCTCTGCAAATGTCTTTGCACTAGTGGGACTATAGCAAAGTCCAATAGCCACGTATAGGATGCCACTAGGTACACTGAGTGTTTGCTAGTATAATGGCTTGGTTAGAATGAGTTGTAGTGTGCAACGCAGGCAGACGCGCTCTGCAAATGTCTTTGCACTAGTGGGACTATAGCAAAGTCCAATAGCCACGTATAGGATGCCACTAGGTACACTGAGTGTTTGCTAGTATAATGGCTTGGTTAGAATGAGTTGTAGTGTGCAACGCAGGCAGACGCGCTCTGCAAATGTCTTTGCACTAGTGGGACTATAGCAAAGTCCAATAGCCACGTATAGGATGCCACTAGGTACACTGAGTGTTTGCTAGTATAATGGCTTGGTTAGAATGAGTTGTAGTGTGCAACGCAGGCAGACGCGCTCTGCAAATGTCTTTGCACTAGTGGGACTATAGCAAAGTCCAATAGCCACGTATAGGATGCCACTAGGTACACTGAGTGTTTGCTAGTATAATGGCTTGGTTAGAATGAGTTGTAGTGTGCAACGCAGGCAGACGCGCTCTGCAAATGTCTTTGCACTAGTGGGACTATAGCAAAGTCCAATAGCCACGTATAGGATGCCACTAGGTACACTGAGTGTTTGCTAGTATAATGGCTTGGTTAGAATGAGTTGTAGTGTGCAACGCAGGCAGACGCGCTCTGCAAATGTCTTTGCACTAGTGGGACTATAGCAAAGTCCAATAGCCACGTATAGGATGCCACTAGGTACACTGAGTGTTTGCTAGTATAATGGCTTGGTTACAATGAGTTGTAGTGTGCAACGCAGGCAGACGCGCTCTGCAAATGTCTTTGCACTAGTGGGACTATAGCAAAGTCCAATAGCCACGTATAGGATGCCACTAGGTACACTGAGTGTTTGCTAGTATAATGGCTTGGTTAGAATGAGTTGTAGTGTGCAATGCAGGCAGATGTGCTCTGCTAATGTCTTTGCACTAGTGGGACTATAGCAAAGTCCAATAGCCACGTATAGGATGCCACTAGGTACACTGAGTGTTTGCTAGTATAATGGCTTGTTTAGAATGAGTTGTAGTGTGCAATGCAGGCAGACGCGCTCTGCAAATGTCTTTGCACTAGTGGGACTATAGCAAAGTCCAATAGCCACGTATAGGATGCCACTAGGTACACTGAGTGTTTGCTAGTATAATGGCTTGGTTAGAATGAGTTGTAGTGTGCAACGCAGGCAGACGCGCTCTGCAAATGTCTTTGCACTAGTGGGACTATAGCAAAGTCCAATAGCCACGTATAGGATGCCACTAGGTACACTGAGTGTTTGCTAGTATAATGGCTTGGTTAGAATGAGTTGTAGTGTGCAACGCAGGCAGACGCGCTCTGCAAATGTCTTTGCACTAGTGGGACTATAGCAAAGTCCAATAGCCACGTATAGGATGCCACTAGGTACACTGAGTGTTTGCTAGTATAATGGCTTGGTTAGAATGAGTTGTAGTGTGCAACGCAGGCAGACGCGCTCTGCAAATGTCTTTGCACTAGTGGGACTATAGCAAAGTCCAATAGCCACGTATAGGATGCCACTAGGTACACTGAGTGTTTGCTAGTATAATGGCTTGGTTAGAATGAGTTGTAGTGTGCAACGCAGGCAGACGCGCTCTGCAAATGTCTTTGCACTAGTGGGACTATAGCAAAGTCCAATAGCCACGTATAGGATGCCACTAGGTACACTGAGTGTTTGCTAGTATAATGGCTTGGTTAGAATGAGTTGTAGTGTGCAACGCAGGCAGACGCGCTCTGCAAATGTCTTTGCACTAGTGGGACTATAGCAAAGTCCAATAGCCACGTATAGGATGCCACTAGGTACACTGAGTGTTTGCTAGTATAATGGCTTGGTTAGAATGAGTTGTAGTGTGCAACGCAGGCAGACGCGCTCTGCAAATGTCTTTGCACTAGTGGGACTATAGCAAAGTCCAATAGCCACGTATAGGATGCCACTAGGTACACTGAGTGTTTGCTAGTATAATGGCTTGGTTACAATGAGTTGTAGTGTGCAACGCAGGCAGACGCGCTCTGCAAATGTCTTTGCACTAGTGGGACTATAGCAAAGTCCAATAGCCACGTATAGGATGCCACTAGGTACACTGAGTGTTTGCTAGTATAATGGCTTGGTTAGAATGAGTTGTAGTGTGCAATGCAGGCAGATGTGCTCTGCTAATGTCTTTGCACTAGTGGGACTATAGCAAAGTCCAATAGCCACGTATAGGATGCCACTAGGTACACTGAGTGTTTGCTAGTATAATGGCTTGTTTAGAATGAGTTGTAGTGTGCAATGCAGGCAGACGCGCTCTGCAAATGTCTTTGCACTAGTGGGACTATAGCAAAGTCCAATAGCCACGTATAGGATGCCACTAGGTACACTGAGTGTTTGCTAGTATAATGGCTTGGTTAGAATGAGTTGTAGTGTGCAATGCAGGCAGATGTGCTCTGCTAATGTCTTTGCACTAGTGGGACTATAGCAAAGTCCAATAGCCACGTATAGGATGCCACTAGGTACACTGAGTGTTTGCTAGTATAATGGCTTGTTTAGAATGAGTTGTAGTGTGCAATGCAGGCAGACGCGCTCTGCAAATGTCTTTGCACTAGTGGGACTATAGCAAAGTCCAATAGCCACGTATAGGATGCCACTAGGTACACTGAGTGTTTGCTAGTATAATGGCTTGTTTAGAATGAGTTGTAGTGTGCAATGCAGGCAGACGCGCTCTGCAAATGTCTTTGCACTAGTGGGACTATAGCAAAGTCCAATAGCCACGTATAGGATGCCACTAGGTACACTGAGTGTTTGCTAGTATAATGGCTTGGTTAGAATGAGTTGTAGTGTGCAATGCAGGCAGATGTGCTCTGCTAATGTCTTTGCACTAGTGGGACTATAGCAAAGTCCAATAGCCACGTATAGGATGCCACTAGGTACACTGAGTGTTTGCTAGTATAATGGCTTGTTTAGAATGAGTTGTAGTGTGCAATGCAGGCAGACGCGCTCTGCAAATGTCTTTGCACTAGTGGGACTATAGCAAAGTCCAATAGCCACGTATAGGATGCCACTAGGTACACTGAGTGTTTGCTAGTATAATGGCTTAGTTATCAGTTGGAGTGTGCAGAGGACAAGAGGGTACAGTGGCAGGATTGTGGTGCTCTGGGTAGAGGAATGGAAGCCTGCCTTTCTATTCCCTCCTAATGGTGAAATGCAGGTAGGAAATCCCTGACCTGGGCTACACAGACGCTGTTGCTGTTTGCAGGACCTGTCACCTATGGCTCTCTGACCCTGCCGGTTGGAGCCCTTAAAAGGACTGCTATAAAGTGCTCTCCCTAAGCTGTCTAACGCTGTGTATGCAGCGCATACAGCTGTATCGGCTATAGGACTCAGGAAGACGGAGCTGCGACAGTGATGTCTGACACCAAAGACGCAGAAGGCAGATAATGGCGTCCGTGAAGAAAATGTCCGGTTTTATAATGCAGGGACATGTGACATGCAGATCCTATCACACATGCCGTTGCTTCTCTGGCTCAAAGTCCACTTAGCTGTGTGTGTGTCTGGGATTGGCTGACATGCTGGCCCGCCCCACAAGACGCGCGCACTTAGGGAAGGAAGACAAGAAAAAAAAAAAAAAAAAATGGCGATCGCCATTATAGAAACAGCAGTGATCTGAAGGCGCTGTTCACGCACACTATACACTGAAATGTGATAATAGTTTGATTCACAGAGTGACTTACACTATTACAGCAGAAACCAAGCTATGATTTAGCTGTTTTTTGGCTGCTAGAACCGTTCTCGAACGTTTCTAGAACTACCGAGCTTTTGCAAAAAGCTCGAGTTCTAGTTCGATCTAGAACATGCCCCAAAATCACTCGAGCCGCGAACTGGAGAACCACGAACCACGAACCGCGCTCAACTCTACTACTGGCATAAGCTATCACCTTCTCTCTGCCTCCCTGTACTTGGGACAGAACTGTTCCCAATCCCACGTTGCTGGCATCTGTGTACAGTACAAATGGCTGGCCGTAGTCAGGGTAGGCCAGAATTTCTTCTCCAGTGAGAGCCATCTTCAACCGGACAAAGGAGGTTTCTACTTGACTGCTCCATTCGAATGGAGGACTTTGCTTCTTAGCCTTCTTCGGCTGACCCACCAGGAGATCTTGAAGAGGCGCCGCTATTTTCGTGAAAAACCGTCAATGAACCTTCGGTAGTAGCCCACCAGCCCAAGGAACTGCCGCACCTCCTTTATCGTGGTGGGTCTTGACCAGTCCCTGATTACTGTGACTTTCTCTGGATCAGGGGCCACACCTTCTACGCTGACTACATGACCCAGGTACTGTACCTTTTGGCTTCAAGAGGTGACATTTTGACGGCTTTATCTTCAGGCCATAGTCGGAAAAGGACTCAAACACTTCTGCCAAGTGCCTCAGGTGGTCTTCATAGGTTTTCAAGAAGACTATGATGTCATTCAGGTACAATAACACGGTTTCAAAGTTGTAATGGCCCAAGCAGCACTCCATCAATCTTTGAAATATCCCTGGGGCGTTACAGAGCCCGAAAGGCATACAGTTGAACTCGCAGAGGCCTGTTGGTGTAGTGAATGAAGTCTTCTCTTTGTCCGCCTCTGCCACGGGAACCTGCCAATACCCACTGGTGAGATCCAAGGTGGAGAAATAGTTAGCTGATTTTAAAGCTGCTAATGACTATTCTATTCTGGGTAGTGGATAAGCATCTTTATGTGTAATGCGGTTAATTTGTCTGTAATCAATGCACATTCTCATTGTGCCATCTTTTTTCTTTACGAGCACTAGTGGAGCTGCCCAGGGGCTACAACTATCTCTGATCACTCCAGCCTCCTTCATTTCCTGTAATTTGGCACGCTGATATTGAGCTGGGGGTACAGGGCGGTATCTCTCTTTAATGGGATGATGGTCACCAGTGGGGATTTGATGTTTAATCCCTTTTACCTGCCCAAAGTCTAGAGGGTGTTTGCTGAAGACCCGCTTGTATTCCTGCACCACCCGGTAAACCCCATGCTTTTGGTGGGAAAGGGTGGAGCCGGTGCCCACATGTAATCTTTGACACCAGTCCTCCAGCTGTCCCTTGGAGCCATTGTCTTCCGCCTGTTCGGACGGGATCAAGGGTTACATTGTCCTGACAGCATTATTACTGACAGTGTACAGCTTAGCTACAGTGGCGTACTGGGGAAATTTGGCTTCCTTCTCCCCACAATTCAGGATGCGGATGGGTACTCTTCCCTTGCAGACGTCTGCTACCCCTCTGGCTGTCAGGACTCCAGGTCTGCTGTCTGAATACACAGGTTCTACCAGGGCCTGGTAATCCTGACCCCTGAGGCCTATTGCTGCCTGACACCACATCAACATTTCACTTCTTGGGGGTATTGCAATGGGGAAGGGGTCACTTACCCTTACACTGCCAATTTCTCCTCCGGCCAGCTCTACCTGCTGCCTCCTCATCAGGGCTCTGATCTCCCTCTGTAGGGCACGCTGCTGCCCGGAGCTGGCAGTTTCAGCCACCTGTTGCAACAAAATTTTCCATTACATTTGTACCGATTGTTAGCATTGGGTTAGATTCTTTGCGATCAATATCCACAATTATCATCCCCTGAGATGGCAATTCTACCCGCCCCACTTTAATGGTTACTTCATTGTACCCAATTTGAGGCACAGGCTGGCCATTACTGGCTACAATCGTTAAATCATCATCTGGGCCATGGGTAATGTCTGAATCAGCCCAATATCTTTTGTACAGTATATAAGGTATGGTCGTTACCTGGGACCCCGTGTCCAAGAGGGCAGTCAAAGGGATCCCATCCAGCACAATAGGAAGGACCGGTCATCCTCCCACATACTTGTTGTGCCAGGAAGTCGAGACAGGGTTTCTTACACCTGAGTGTTGGCTCCTGGCCCCTGGTTCGGCCTGTTTAAAGGACAGTGCCTTGTATAGTGGCCCGCCTGGCTGCAGCGGCGGCAGATCGGTTGTCCAGCAGAATCATACCGGTCTGTGTCTTTTCCTCAGGTCGGCGGAATCCTCCTTTGCCGCATCCACGGGACGTCATCTGGACTGGAGGCCAACTCGATTCTCGCAGGCGATGGGGTCACTTGTAGAAACTGCACTGGCAGCCACTGTCTTGGTCAGTTCTTGGACCTGATGTCTGAGATGTGCAGAGGAGTCATTATTTAGGGTCTGCTCTTCAGCCCCTGTAATGGCTCGGGTTGCAGACACCACCTCGGGGTATGTAATAGCAAGAGGCCGGAGGGGTACTGTGTCATTTGGTGTAAATTCTCTCAGCACCCGAATGGCCTCGTCCTTACACTATGCAAAGTCCAGGGCAGGATTCTGCAGGACCATGATATGCAGCTGTGTCCTGTGGGCATCTGACAGGAGCCCTTCTATAAACTGCTCAGTCAGTAGTTTGTCTTCATCACGCACACTCTCTGGGTCCACCTGTTTAAAGGAGTTGTCCGACATAACAAAAAATTTTGAGTTTAAGCTAATCTGTGCTGTATTGTCATATAAAACACCCCTACATTATTATTTTTTGTTTTCTAACTTTTTTTCCTCTTGAATTATTCCTTTATTCTCTGCAGCTCATTGTTTACATTCAGCACAAGTAAACTGACCACTTCCTGTGCAAAACCTCCCAGTCACAGCTGGCACCGCCCGGCCTCATTGTCAAGCCCCACTCCAGTGTCCAGCCTCGCCCCCTGCACACACACATTCCCTGGAAGTATTCTGCCCCAGCACTGACCTCTTATCACTACAGCATTGCAAATAACAGCCCCACATCAGGCTCTGCACCCCACACCACATCGGGCTCTGCATCCCCTACCATATCGGGCTCTGAATCCCTCCCCCCCCACACACACACATCGGGCTCTGCACCGCATACACACATCGGGCTCTGCACCGCATACACACATCGGGCGCTGCACAGCATACACACATCGGGCTCTGCACAGCATACACACATCGGGCTCTGCACCGACCTCCCCCCCTCATAGGCAACACATGTAGGGAGTACATACTCACCCGTCCTCTGTCCCCGCCGCTCCTGCACATTCGCGCGCTGTCTGTGCTCTGGCCATATCAGCACAGTAGTGACGTCACCGCTGTGCTGAAGAGAGCACAGACAGCGGGACAGTGATGAGAAGCGCAACGCTCCTTCTCAGCGCTTTCAAATGCACCGGCATCTGTGATCTGTGATGCCGGTACATTTGAATGTGCGATCCTGAGCAGGGGGTCCGGTGCTGGCGGTGACATCACGGCAGCTGCCGCCAGGCCCTGCCCCCAGGTCACGGGTCCCACAGAAGTGCAGGGGGAGGTTGTGGGCAGAGTACGGGTGCGGGGGAATGTGTGGGAGGGTGCAGGGATGGGGGGCGGGGACTCACGCACTGTACAGCCCAGCAGGGAGGTGACATGCTGTTTCCAGATTTGCATGTCAACATGGTCCTGCCCATGTTGACATGAAGTGACCGGAAGCAGCAAAATCGCGGCAGGAGTGGTCACATGACCACTCTGAGCCGTGGGGAGAGGGGCTGACAGCGATGCAGGTAAGTACTCACTATCTACTTACCTGCCCCAATGTAGCCCAATAGGGTAATAATGAAAAAAATTCAAAATAAGCCGGATAACCCCTTTAACCGCTCTCTGTGCCTCCTGCAAGTTTAAGGCATAGTCCCGTATGCTGTCTTTTGCTCTTTGTTTGCACCCAAAGAATTTCATTTTTATTTCTGCTGCGGTGCGGGTGTCAAAAGCATTCTTTAACTTGGCCAGTATCTGGGTTACTGTCCCTTTATCTGTATCAGGCCAGGACTTTACTTCACGCTGGGCTGCGCCAGTTAACTGTCCTATTATTATGCCCACTTTCTGGCCTTCAGTTAGAGGATACACTTTAAACAAGCTGTGCAGCCTTTCTCTGAAGTCGCTCAGGGTATGTGACTCCCCGGAGTACTGTGGTAGCCAGTCCGCTCCCGGGATGTAAGGCATTGTGAGCGGCATAACGGGCGCTACAGCGGGAGCTGGGGTAATGGCGACTGGGATTACATTGGCCGGTGCTGCGGCATCTTGGGCTATAGCAGCCACCTGCTCCTCCTCTGAGTCGGACATCTTCCTTCCCCCTTAGTGGACCTTACCAGGCTCCGCTCTCTTTTTCTTTTTAAATCTCCTATGAGTCGCGCAGGGTTAACGAACCTCCGCTCTGATGGCGCGCTTTCTTCGCGCCCCTTTTCGGGCACGCCCCCTTACTTCCTGCGCTTAGCAAGGCTAATGGCGGCGGCTGTTTTCACCGCAGTAAAACACAGTTAATCAGTCTTTTCGCACAGTTCTGTAAGGCACACAGTATCCGGTGGGACCGGGCAGGGCCGGCCTTAGGCTGAATTGTCCCCTGTGCAAAGTTGCCCTTTGGTGCCCCCTATTATTTGTTTACTCAGAATACATGAGCGGGCATGTTTGTACATAAGTTCATGGTCTGCATATCTTTTGGCTGACACAGGATCTGTGAGCAGCTGAACATGGGAGGTGACAGGTGTCAGACCCAAAAACAGTCCAATACTGTGGACCAATCCAAAGTATAAGGAATCACCGTCAATATCTAACACTGGACATCACTTTGAAGATCATTGATTAGTACTTCTGCCTTTTGATAAGAACATGTAAAATACCTGCCTTGTGATGAGAACAACAGCTGGGTGTAAACCCTAATTTCATGTGCCATACTGTTTGCTTTCCTAGCCTGAAACTGCCTTCTGAGCTTTTGTATCTCTTAGATACACCATCAATAGTAAAATATTGGACATCAACTAATACATTGATAAAGTAGCCATAGGGATAGCCTCATAAATAGTATATGGCTATGTGCGCACACTGCGTTTTTTTTACAATGCATTTTTGTGTGTTTTTTGCCGCAAAAAAACGCTCAAAAATGCACCAGCTTTTGCTGCGTTTCGGTGCGTTTTTGGTTGCATTTTTGATCTATGCGTTTTTCAAATGCATTCCCTGGGTGGAAAACGCAGTAAAACGCAGAAAAGAATTGACATGACCATTTTTTTTTTCTGCTCAAAAACGCAGCAAAAAAAAAAAAAGTTGTGTGCAGACAGCAAAAATGAAAACTCATAGGCTTTGCTGGGGAAGCAATTCATGCAGTTTTGAGCCCAAAAACGCACCTGACAAACGTGCAAAAACGCACTGTGCGCACATAGCCTATGTGGTAGCACATTTTTTGTTAGAGTTGATATCTGTATGCTAAACTATCTTCACAATCAGTATATATTTGTAGTGTGGGAGGAAATCAGAGGAAACGCATGCAAACACGGGAGAGCATACAAACTCTTTGCAGATGAACTTTGTGGGATTTCAACACCATGTTGCCATCTCAATAATGGGGTAATGTGATGTGATGTGCTGCTGTCAGTTGAGCGCTCCTCTTATCTAGGACAGAACAGCTGACAAAAGATTTTCAACATGCTGAATTATTCTCACCCAACTCTGTCTCTTGGTTCAACTTTAGTTCAAAGAACCATCATTAGTACAGGCATATATCACAAGAACAATCATCAGTATGTGACTACATCACCAGAACAACTAATACTTCACAAATACATCACCAGAATGATCATTAGTATGTGACTACATCACCAGAACCACCATCAGTACATGTATACAGCAACATAACTACCACCATCAGTACATGTATACAGATATACATATATTACATCTTAGAGTTGGTATTTTATATACATAGCAAAATTAATAGCTGTTAGTGAATAGCACTTAGCAATACCTTTAGCAGAAAGTAAGTTACCTCCAGTGATCATATATTTACATATTGCTAACTAAAGCACTAAGATGCCCTTTCCAAAGCCTTATACAGTGGGTAAAATAAGTATTGAACACGTCTCTAATTTTCTAAGTAAATGAGATTTCTAAAGGTGCTACTGAAATGAATTTCCCACAAGATGTCAATAACAACCCATCCAAACCACACAGGTTAAAAACGAAAAAAAATCAAATCATAGATGTCCATCCATTGGAGATACAATCTGGAAGTGGAAAGAACATAATTTCACAATAAACCTGTCATGACCAGGTGCTCTCAGCAAGATTTCAGATAGAGGAGTGAAAAGAATTATCAGAAGAGTTGTCTAAAGGCCCAATCACACTAAACAACTTACCAGCGATCCCAACAACGATCCAACCTGATAGGGATCGCTGGTAAGTTGCTAGGAGGTTGCTGGTGAGATGTCACACTGCGACGCTCCAGCAATCCCACCAGCAAGCTGACCTGGCAGGGATCGCTGGAGCGTGGCTACACGAGTTGCCGGTGAGCTCACCAGTGACCAGCCCCCAGCCGGCAGCGCCGCATGGAAGCAATGCTGCGCTTGGTAACCAAGGTAAATATCGGGTAACCAACCCGATATTTACCTTGGTTACCAGCGCACACCGCTTAGCGCTGGCTCCCTGCTCTCCTAGCTACAGTACACATGGGGTTAATTACCCGATGTGTACTGCAGCTACATGTGCAGAGAGCTGGGAGCCGGCACTGACAGTGTGAGAGCGGCGGACGCTGGTAACGAAGGTAAATATCGGGTAACCAAGGTAAGGGCTTCTTGGTTACCCGACGTTTACTGTGGTTATCAGCCTCCGCAGAAGCCGGCTCCTGCTGCCTGCACATTTAGTTGTTGCTGTCTCGCTGTCACACACAGCGATCTGTGCTTCACAGCGGGACAGCAACAACTAAAAAATGTCCCAGGACATTCAGCAACAACCAACGACCTCACAGCAGGGGCCAGGTTGTTGCTGGATGTCACACACAGCGACATCACTAGCAACATCGCTGCTACGTCACAAAAGTTGTTTGTTAGCAGCGATGTTGCTAGCGATGTTGTTTAGTGTGACTGGGCCTTAAGAGCCAAGGACACCTGTGGAGACCTACAGAAAGACCTGGAATCAGCAAGTAACAGAGAGCAAAAGAGAAGGGTGTTTGATACTGCGCCAAAGGATCACAGGAACAGATGTTTAGATTAATGCATCTTTATTTCATCCAGGTCTACGCGTTTCCGGAGCCACTGCCCCCTTCCTCAGGACCGTCAGGAAAGACAAAACATCAAATCTGTCCTGGTGGACACCAGCATGCAGATAAATAGACAAGATAACATCATGACACCACCCCTTCTTGAAAAAAAGGGGTGGGAGGAAACAGTAAAAAAAAAAAAAAGTAAAAAAAAAAAAAATGTCCATGCTGATGTACTAAATATATCTTTACAAATAAAATTAAACCATGACTGGTATCACATAATCGCAAATGTCAGTCAGGATACACATATTGGGTCAAGAAAAATAATAAATTATGAAAAACCAAAAAACCTGTGTTTGTTCAGTGAAATGTACAAAAATATATATGAATTTATATATTCCATAGTGTATATATGTCAACATGTGTGTTTTATACATATGAATCTGCAATCAACAGAAAAGAGTCAAGAACCCACTCCTGTCGGGCGTTCAAATGATCACCATACATAAGAGAGTGGAGGCATAAATCGGTGCAGCCACCCCTGTGTGACACATTAAACAGGAAATGAAAAGACAAAATCACTAAAATAGTGACAGTGAAGGATCAAGTGAAAGACAAGGATAACCTGGAATTTAGAAATGAAAAAACCTCCAGATGGGCTCCAGACTTTGAGGATCTACAGGCAGTTCACCAAAGTTCATAAACGTTGGAAAATGAGTGACTGCGCCTGCGTGCAAGGTCTGTGTCAAGAGCTCGCGGGTCAAAGGAGTTCAAGCCCGTGGGAACCAACCTACCACGCCTGCGTGATTCCCGACTCGTAGTAAGCTTACAAGTAGCAAGTCCTACATATTAGTATCCGTGCAGTGATCGCTAGAAAAACAGCGCTAGCAGTTGATGAGTGCTGGGAACACTGAGAGATAAGAGGAGATTAAAGTGAAAAAAGGAACAGAGACACTAGGAATTGAAATCAACCGTGAATATATAAAAGACATATAGAAGAAAAAGAAATAAACAATAAATAGGGGAAAAACAATTTTTATCTAAACTATGCCGTGGGTTCATAAAACTAAAATAGAGGTATAACGCACCCTATTTTCGAGGCGCAAAAGAGTGAAAAGACACCAAGATCAAGGAAGAATTCTCTTCCTTGATCTTGGTGTCTTTTCACTCTTTTGCGCCTCGAAAATAGGGTGCGTTATACCTCTATTTTAGTTTTATGAACCCACGGCATAGTTTAGATAAAAATTGTTTTTCCCCTATTTATTGTTTATTTCTTTTTCTTCTATATGCCTCCACTCTCTTATGTATGGTGATCATTTGAACGCCCGACAGGAGTGGGTTCTTGACTCTCTTCTGTTGATTGCAGATTCATATGTATAAAACACACATGTTGACATATATACACTATGGAATATATAAATTCATATATATTTTTGTACATTTCACTGAACAAACACAGGTTTTTTGGTTTTTCATAATTTATTATTTTTCTTGACCCAATATGTGTATCCTGACTGACATTTGCGATTATGTGATACCAGTCATGGTTTAATTTTATTTGTAAAGATACATTTAGTACATCAGCATGGACATTTTTTTTTTTTTACTTTTTTTTTTTTTTACTGTTTCCTCCCACCCCTTTTTTTCAAGAAGGGGTGGTGTCATGATGCATTAATCTAAACATCTGTTCCTGTGATCCTTTGGCGCAGTATCAAACACCCTTCTCTTTTGCTCTCTGTTATCTGCCAATTGGGTGGCTGCAGCCTTGGATCAGATTCTACATGCGAATACAGTTGTTGTGACTCTCACAACGACATCTGGTGAGTAGTTTCACCCTCCTCCCACCCCTTATATACTGGGGTAAGACCCTATATGCGCTTTTCTCTCCACAGATTTCTTATTGGAATCAGCAAGTAACATTGTTTAAAAGAAAGCAATAAGTAATTCACCATGGCCTCTGTGCACGCTCCTGTATGCACACTCACCATGTAAGACTCCATTACTGAACAAAAAGCAGGTTCAAGTGCGTTTAAAGTTTGCTGAACAACAGTTACACATATCTGTGAAATACTGGTGATTATAGTCTAGTAAGATGAGACCAACATTGAACTGTTTGGAGGCCATAATACACACCATGTTTGGAGGCTAAAAGACAAATCACCCCAAAAATACCAACAACAGTGAAGTGTGAAGGTGGGAACATCCTGGTGTGCCGCTGTTTTTCAGCAGACAGCACTGGCAAACGACACATAATACCAGGAAGGATGAATGGACAAATGTACAGAGACATTGCTGATAAAAATCTGCTGCCATCTACCAGGATCATGAAGCTGAAACGAGGGCGGAAATTTCACAAGACAATGATCCCAAACACAGCCTAGGAAACTAACTGTGTGTGTGTGTGTCAGACGATTGGTGTCTTTATACAAGAGGCTTCTGGAAGCTTCATCACAAACAAAGGAGAATATACCAAGGATTAACCCCCTCACAATCAGTGAGTCAGTAGTAATCCCCACACATCTGCTGATTTCAACAGCAGGCATGTGGGGCTAACAGGCAACGGTGGATATGTGATCCACCCACACCTCCTTGCCACTTAGATCGCACTAAATGGCCGTGGCAGCGATCGTGCTATTCACCACCGCCATCGGTGCCCTGTGATGCTGTGGCGCCCCTGACCTGGTCAGGCACCACTGAGTACTGCACCCATGCTGGGGACAGTACAAAACAGGTAATCCAGAAGGCTGACCGAGGTGTGACTACACAGGCGCATAGTGATCAGGTCTCACACATTTACCTTTGAGAGGACCTCTGGGGATCCCAGGAGGGGGCGAAGCCTCCATCTCCACTCGAGGGGTGTGGTAGAGAGCCTGGTTGCTAGGTGACGTAGGCAAGAACAGGAGAGGAGGGAAGAGTGAGCCGAGGACAGTTGAGTGGTGAAGTTCAGGGAGGGCAGAAGCAGACCCTGTAGCTCTACACAATTCTGACAACGTACGCGCAGTGACTACCGACGGGGGAGAACGGTCACCTGGTAGTGCTGCCCGAAATCCACACACGGCTAAAGAGAGAGCAACGGAGGGGAAAGTAAGGAGACTGTCAGGGAGATACCAGGCCCAAACGGGTAACAGGTCCCAGTGCAGGGATAGATCCACCTGTCCTTTGCCAAACCTGCATGAGGGGGCACTTTACACCCCCAAGACAACACCACAGAGTCCGCAGCCACGTAGCAAAGTGAGGGCCCATAGCTCACAGGAGGCAAGCAGCCGGAGTGACCTGGTCCAGGCTACAAGCAAACGGGCCAAAAAGAAGGGGAGAGAGGCACCAGCAACTTCCCTGGGCGACCCCAGCAGGGCTTCAAGCAGGGGTTACCCCAAAACACAACGGGCTAAGGAAGGCGAGTTGGTAGCCACCCTCACCAGTCAGCCTGAAGGACACCTGGTTCCAGCCTGGTTCATCCCAGCTACGCCCGGGTTACTCACCCTGCCACCATCAGTGAGAAAAACCCCTGAAAGACATCCTGCTTGTGCGTGTGAGTCATTCTGCGACTTGTAGTTCCACACACCTCCACGGGACCCTGAGGCATGCCTCACTCTCAGGAGGCTATTACAACTGACTGCACCTACTATCAGCCCCAGGCACCCCTAACCTGCAGTGGCGGTCTCCACTGACCGCAATTCTGAGAGTGGCGTCACGACAATCAAAATAGAGGATTTCCTACCTGTGACAAGATCCAGCCGCGTGGAGTCCCTGAAGGTAATGCACCGCTGCACCGACATCGAACCTTGGGGCCCCACACATCTGGCGTCACGAACAGGATAAGGACTAGACCTGTTCAGACAGGTGACCATGTGCCTGGGCGGTCCGCTTGGAAAATTGGAAGCGCCGCCATATTGCCACCATGAAAAGCGCGCTGAAAAAACAACAGCAGCCCGCGCTGGGAGAAGTTACCGCCCACGAAGAGGTGTGGCTACCCAGAGATCCCCTGGAGGGTCCTGGCCTCGCGAGTGTTGAGAGCGGAGGCGTTCAGAGACGTCGGGAAAGAAAGGGAGCCAGAAGCCTGCTACTAGAAGAAGGAGACGCAGAGGAAATGGCGTCTGAACGCAGAGACCCAGAGCCAGGCTCCGCTGCCTGGTGGTATCGGGAACTTGCCCAGTGTTGCGACCAACTGGAGGCCAGGGTCGTATGGCAGATCAGCGAGGGACGTACGGAGCTTCTGGAGATGGCTGCAGCGGTTCAGGCCTATGAGAGGGGAACCGCACGACGAGTGCCAGACCGAGCGGCGACGACTCAGACCCCGATGATGTTACCAATGGGTGAGTCCTGTGTTGCCCCTGTCAGCGCGAGTGCCCCGACCCCTGCTGCCATGCCCGCGGTCCCTGGAGAGATGCCCGGCGCGGCGACGCTGAATCAGGCCGCAGCCACGCCAGGTGCAGCCCGCCGAGCCCAGGCCGCCGCAACGATGCCCAGCCCGGCCCGCAAAGATCCGGCTGCCACCGCGACCCTCCTCCACGCCGCAGGTGCGGCCCGCCAAGGACCGGCTGCAGCTGCGACGCCAATCCAGGCCGCAGAAGCGCCCAGCCCAGCCCGCACAGATCCCATCGCAGCTGCGACGCCAATCCAGGCCGCCGCAGCGATGCCCTGCTCGGCCCGTCAAGACCAGGTCGCTGCCATGCCAGGCTCGGCCCGCCAAGACCAGGCCGCTGCCACGCCAGGCTCGGCCCGCCAAGACCAGGCCGCTGCCACGCCAGGCTCGGCCCGCCAAGACCAGGCCGCTGCCACGCCAGGCTCGGCCCGCCAAGACAAGACTGTACAATTATTTACTCCGGCCTGCAAGGCCAGGGCAGACACCGCTCCCCAGCCCAAGGAAGTCCCTGCTAGGAAGTCCCTGCTGGGGGAGGACCCCGAATACTGGAAGCTGAAGGCTGATCTAGAGGCCCACTTCCCAAAGGAGATGGTGGACCGGTATCTGCTCCCTCCGCATACTCACAGGAAGACTCCTGCAACATTCATGCCAAAGGGTCCCCCGCCCTGGCCTGCTGATGAAAATCCATCCCTAGCGCTGCCACAAGAGGAGTGCCCAGAAGAACTAAGGGGGAGGGGAGGCCAGGAAGCTGGAAGCTGACCCCAGAGCCATCAGCAGTGGATGCAGCACCAGTCCAAGAGCCAGAGATGCTGCCGTACTCCCGCTGGGATGAAGAGGGACCGACATCCTCCGCTGAGGAAGATTTGTCCAGATACCTCACCTGGGAGCCTGCAAGCGGTGAGGTGGAAGCCAGGCAGGACCCAGCCCGCAGGACACGGCGCCGCAGCAGGACAAGGGATCCACCTGCACAGCAGTCTCCCGAGGAGAAGGACGAGGTCACGGCCAGAGACTTAGAGGAAAAGCGGTCCTTGAGAAGGGCCAAATCGCAGGTCAGAGGCCCACTTTGTCGAGGAGTTGTAGAAGACTTCAGTCTAAGGTCTGGATATGGCTTTATAGTAGCACCTGGTGTAAAAGAGGGCATATTTGTGAACAGAAGGGATGTTAGAGCACATTTACCTAGAGGACATCCAGGAAGAAACCTACAGATAGGAGACCCAGTAGAATTTACAAAGCACCAAGGAGAACGCGGATGGTACGCACTAGATGTCACACCCTGCCCCAGAAATCCCTACAGTAAACCTGCTATCTCAACAACAGAAGATGAGGATACAGAAAAAGAAACAGACGACAGAAACATAGAAAATGTCAGGTGCCAAAGCCCAATAGGCAAAAGCCCTGGTGGAATGGAGTAGAGAAAAGTAAAGAAAACTACAGCAGTTTGAAAAGTTTTGCAACGTTCAAGTTTAAGCACGTGCCCTCATGAACTTGTGTGAGAAACCCTTTTGCACTTTAACCCATGAACCTTAAGGCTATGAACTGGCTATAGCCACAAACTCTCGCAGTGTTTATAGTTACCCCAGAGGTACCACCACTACCAGGGAGCACGCCTGTTTATGGGGCCTGGCTCTCCACCACAAAGAGGGTACCTGGTCAGCACCAACTGTGGAGGCCGCCTCTGCATCCTGCCAGAAGAGGCTGAAGGCGCGGCTCCACCAGGCCAGGTATACCCTGAAACCACCAGACCATGAAAGCCGCCTCTACATCCTGCCAGAAGTGGCTGAAGGCGCGGCCAACGGGAGAGGCAGATGGAAAGAAAGGTCTGGGGAAGCTGATGGCCCAGACCTGGTTACCAAAAGAAACCGGTGACCTGCCGCCTGAGAGGGTTTAGGGTGGGTTAACGGACTTGTGGGTGGAGGGTGGTGATGTATGGTACCTGATGGTTTTAAAACGTTTTACCATGTTTTACTGTTTTACGCATTTTAAAATGTTGTCTTGCAGCCCGAGGACGTGCTGGTGATAACTAAGGGGGAATGTGGCGCCCCTGACCTGGTCAGGCACCACTGAGTACTGCACCCATGCTGGGGACAGTACAAAACAGGTAATCCAAAAGGCTGACCGAGGTGTGACTACACAGGCGCATAGTGATCAGGTCTCACACATTTACCTTTGAGAGGACCCCTGGGGATCCCAGGAGGGGGCGAAGCCTCCATCTCCACTCGAGGGGTGTGGTAGAGAGCCTGGTTGCTAGGTGACGTAGGCAAGAACAGGAGAGGAGGGAAGAGTGAGCCGAGGACAGTTGAGTGGTGAAGTTCAGGGAGGGCAGAAGCAGACCCTGTAGCTCTACACAATTCTGACAACGTACGCGCAGTGACTACCGACGGGGGAGAACGGTCACCTGGTAGTGCTGCCCGAAATCCACACACGGCTAAAGAGAGAGCAACGGAGTGGAAAGTAAGGAGACTGTCAGGGAGATACCAGGCCCAAACGGGTAACAGGTCCCAGTGCAGGGATAGATCCACCTGTCCTTTGCCAAACCTGCATGAGGGGGCACTTTACACCCCCAAGACAACACCACAGAGTCCGCAGCCACGTAGCAAAGTGAGGGCCCATAGCTCACAGGAGGCAAGCAGCCGGAGTGACCTGGTCCAGGCTACAAGCAAACGGGCCAAAAAGAAGGGGAGAGAGGCACCAGCAACTTCCCTGGGCGACCCCAGCAGGGCTTCAAGCAGGGGTTACCCCAAAACACAACGGGCTAAGGAAGGCGAGTTGGTAGCCACCCTCACCAGTCAGCCTGAAGGACACCTGGTTCCAGCCTGGTTCATCCCAGCTACGCCCGGGTTACTCACCATGCCACCATCAGTGAGTAAAAACCCCTGAAAGACATCCTGCTTGTGCGTGTGAGTCATTCTGCTACTTGTAGTTCCACACACCTCCACGGGACCCTGGGGCATGCCTCACTCTCAGGAGGCTATTACAACTGACTGCACCTACTATCAGCCCCAGGCACCCCTAACCTGCAGTGGCGGTCTCCACTGACCGCAATTCTGAGAGTGGCGTCACGACAATCAAAATAGAGGATTTCCTACCTGTGACAAGATCCAGCCGCGTGGAGTCCCTGAAGGTAATGCACCGCTGCACCGACACCGAACCTCGGGGCCCCACAATGCAATCACAGGGAGCTGATGGTTGTCATGGTTGCGACAGGTCATGTGATGAACTCCTGTCGATATCATGACGTATTTTCTGTCAGAGCCGACAGAGCGCCGGCTCACACAGGAATGCTGCATTTCTGCTGACCAGAGCTGTGCAGCTCTAATTAGCAGTAATGAACAAGTGATTAGACTACTGATCCTTACAGTCTCCTAGGGGGACTAGTAAAATAACTAACAAATGTAAAAAAAAAAAAGTTTGAAAAAAAGTGAAAAAATAAAAACTAAAAGTTTAAATCACCATTCGCTCCATTGAAAATAAAAGTAAAAAAAAAATACACATTTGGTATCGCCGTGTTCAGAAATGCACGTTCTATCAAATATAATATCATTTAATCTGATTTGGTACACGGCGTGGTGAGAAAACATATCCAAACGCCAAAATTACTTTTTTAGCTTGGCACACAATTTTTTTAACCCCTTCAGCCCCGGCTCACTTTCCATTTTTGCGTTTTTCTTTTTTGCTCCTCTTCTTCCGAGAGCCGTAACCTTTTTATTTTTCTGTCAATCTTGCCATATGAGGGCTTGTTTTTTGCTGGACGAATTGTACTTTTAAATGAAATCATAAGTTTTACCATATAGTGTACTGGAAAACAGCAAAAAAATTCCAAATGCGGAAAAATTGCAAAAAAAAGTGTGATCGTACAATAGTTTTGGGGATATTTTATTCACTGTGTTCACTATATGGTAAAACTGATATGTGGTGTGATGCCTCAGGGCAGTGCGAGTTTGTAGATACCAGACAAGTATAGGTTTACTTGTATCTAAGGGGTTAAAAAAAAATTCACAAGCTTATCCAAAAAAACGGGCGCACGTTTTGCGCCATTTTCCAAAACCCGTAGTGTTCACATTTTTCGGGATCTGAGGCTCAGTGACTGCTTATTTTTTGCATCTCGACCTGACGTTTTTAACGGTAACATTTTTGCGCAGATGCTACGTTTTGATTGCCTATTATTGCATTTTGCGCAAAATTTGCGGCAACCAAAAAACGTAATTTTGGCGTTTTTGAATTTTTTTGCCGCTACGCCATCTGCTGATCAGATTAATTGATTTTATATCTGGATGGGGCGTTTCTGAACGCGGCGATACCAAATATGTGTATATTTTTTATTTTTTTAACCCATAATTTTCAATGGGGTGATTTGAACTTTTAGGTTTTTTTATTTTTTTTTTAATTTTTGAAAACTTTTTTTTACTTTTTTTGTTTTTATTTTACCAGTCCCCCTAGGGGGCTATGGCGATCAGCAATCCAATCCCGATCACTCTGAACTATCTGCAGATCTCACCTACACAGCTGAGAACTGCAGATTTGGTGCTTTACTTTCAATGCCGGCTGTATTCCGGCATTGAAAGGAAGTGACTCATGTTAGCTACAGGCGTCATCACATGACCCTGTGCTACCATGGCAACGACCGAAAGTCACGTGATCATGTCATGTGACTTCCGGTGGGGGCGGGGTAAGTCACTGTCATGGCGGCGCGCATATACATCTCACTGCCAGATTTTGGCAGCGAAATGTAAGGGGTTAGTGGCCACGGGTGGAAGCGATTTCACCCGCGGCTAGCAGGCACAAATATCAGCTGTTGAAAACAGCTGATATGTGGGCGGTTCGCCGCTGCCTGCCCGCGGCATGGGGCGGGGATTAACGGCACACGATCCATGACGTACCCAGTACATCATGGGTCATTAAGGGGTTAAAATGCAATAACAGGCGATCAAAAAGTAGCATCCGCACAAAAATAGTATCATTAAAAACGTCAGCTCAAGACGCAAGAAATAAGCCATCAGTGAGCCCCAGATCCCGAAAAATGAGGACGCTACAGGTTGTGGAAAATGGCGCCAAAAGCATAATTATTTTTTTGGACAAACTTCTGAATTTTTTTCAACTCCTTAAATAAAAGTAAACCTATAGATGTCTGCTGTCTACGAACTCATACTATTTACAGTCAGCGGTGGGTACCACTCTGCATCATACCGCAACATTCCAGATAGTTTTCTATTTCCAAGGATGTAAACTGAAGAAGGTCTTTTGACTGAAAACGTTTTTCATAACTGGATCTTTCACAATTGGATTAAGTAATACATTTCTTCTTTTCACTATTGGAGTGCCTGGTTTTCTGACTTCTATGAACTCGTTCTGACCTGAGGCATCACACCGACACATCAGGTTTACCATATAGCAAACACGGTGAATAAAATATCCCAAAAACAATTGTGCAATTGCGCATTTTTTGCAATTTCAACACACTTGGAATTTTTTCCCGTTTTCCAGTACACTATTTGGTAAAACTCATGATTTCACTCAAAAGTACAGCTCATCCCACAAAAATAGAAGATTCAATGAAAAATAAAAAATGTTATGACTCTTGGAAGAAGGGGAGTAAAAAAACAAAATTAAAAATGCCTGGGAGTGAAGGGGTTAAATACATTTCAGTTATGTGATGAATAGTGATGAGCGAGCATGCTTGTCACTACTCGGTACTCGCACGAGTATCGCTGTACTCGGGCTGCTCGGCGGGGACCGAGTAATCTCGCGATACTCGTGCTGTACTCGTGGTCTTCATTTCTGCATGTTGGCGCTCTTTTGAGAGCCAGCCCTCATGCAGGGATTGGCTGGCAGACCACTGCAATGCCACAGCCCTGTTAGTTGTGGAATTGCAGTGATTGGCCGGCCTGCACAGCGTGACCGAGCCTTTATATCGGCCGGCGCGCTGTGCTCTGCTCACAACTATCCAGACAGTCAGTGCAGGGAGAGTGTCGCTGATTCAGGGAAAGCTTTGCGGCCCTTTATAGTTAGTTCCGGAGCAGGGCTGCAAACAGTGTGACCAGAAGTCCTTCTCAGGACTATTCTAGTTGTATACAGGCAGGCAGGGTATAGCCAGGTCGGAGTACAGTAGCAGAGTCCTTCTCAGGACTATTGTTGCTATATACAGGCAGGGTATAGCCAGGTCGGAATACAGGCTAGTGACCAGAAGAGTCCTTGTCAGGACTATTGTAGCAGTATACAGGCAGGCAGGCAGGCAGGCAGGGTATATAGCCATTCCTAGTGGTGACCGTATACCAGCCTTCATCATATCTGGGGCTGGTGTACACAGTGTAAAACAGTCCAGATAGTGTCAGACTTCTCAGTAATTGTCGCTCCTAAAAACCAGTTAGGTTCTTATTGCGTCCGTGCTTGCATTTAAAAACAGCACGTGTGTGGCAGTCGGTGGCAGGGTACAGGTGCGCGTTTTGCACAAACTATTATATAACGCACAAGTCTAGTGTATAATACACGTCAGTCAGCAGTGTCTGATAGTGTCAGACTTCTCAGTAATTGTCGCTCCTAAAATCCAGTTAGGTTCTTATTGCGTCCGTGCTTGCATTTAAAAACAGCACGTGTGTGGCAGTCAGTGGCAGCGTACAGGTGCGCGTTTTGCACAAACTATTATATAACGCACAAGTCTAGTGTATAATACACGTCAGTCAGCAGTGTCTGATAGTGTCAGACTTCTCAGTAATTGTCGCTCCTAAAAACCAGTTAGGTTCTTATTGCGTCCGTGCTTGCATTTAAAAACAGCACGTGTGTGGCAGTCAGTGGCAGCGTACAGGTGCGCGTTTTGCACAAACTATTATATAACGCACAAGTCTAGTGTATAATACACGTCAGTCAGCAGTGTCTGATAGTGTCAGACTTCTCAGTAATTGTCGCTCCTAAAAACCAGTTAGGTTCTTATTGCGTCCGTGCTTGCATTTAAAAACAGCACGTGTGTGGCAGTCAGTGGCAGCGTACAGGTGCGCGTTTTGCACAAACTATTATATAACGCACAAGTCTAGTGTATAATACACGTCAGTCAGCAGTGTCTGATAGTGTCAGACTTCTCAGTAATTGTCGCTCCTAAAAACCAGTTAGGTTCTTATTGCGTCCGTGCTTGCATTTAAAAACAGCACGTGTGTGGCAGTCAGTGGCAGCGTACAGGTGCGCGTTTTGCACAAACTATTATATAACGCACAAGTCTAGTGTATAATACACGTCAGTCAGCAGTGTCTGATAGTGTCAGACTTCTCAGTAATTGTCGCTCCTAAAAACCAGTTAGGTTCTTATTGCGTCCGTGCTTGCATTTAAAAACAGCACGTGTGTGGCAGTCGGTGGCAGGGTACAGGTGAGCGTTTTGCACAAACTATTATATAACGCACAAGTCTAGTGTATAATACACGTCAGTCAGCAGTGTCTGATAGTGTCAGACTTCTCAGTAATTGTCGCTCCTAAAAACCAGTTAGGTTCTTATTGCGTCCGTGCTTGCATTTAAAAACAGCACGTGTGTGGCAGTCAGTGGCAGCGTACAGGTGCGCGTTTTGCACAAACTATTATATAACGCACAAGTCTAGTGTATAATACACGTCAGTCAGCAGTGTCTGATAGTGTCAGACTTCTCAGTAATTGTCGCTCCTAAAAACCAGTTAGGTTCTTATTGCGTCCGTGCTTGCATTTAAAAACAGCACGTGTGTGGCAGTCGGTGGCAGCGTCAGGCTCCATATTGTCCCTGGATAGAGACGTGCATGATGGCCTGTAAACATGAAGTGCCCATTGTAAGGAAGTGGGTCTATTGTAGTATAGCCCTTAGGCAGGGCAGCCAAAAATTGGGAGGCTCCACGTTGTCCCTGGATAGAGACGTGCATGAGGGCCTGTAAACCTGAAGTGCCCATTGGAAGGAAGTGGGTCTATTGTAGTATAGCCCTTAGGCAGGGCAGCCAAAAATTGGGAGGCTCCACGTTGTCCCTGGGTAGAGACGTGCATGAGGGCCTCAAAACATTGTTCCCATTGCAAAGGAGCGGGTCTCCTGTCGTTGTAATGTCCATTCTGCAAAGAATGGGCGAAAAAATTTACCACTGGGGGTATACCTGAAACAAAGGCCTAAGTATTGCAATTTGTAACGGTCATCATCATGGTGGCGCATGAGGAGAAGGAGGAGCAGTCCAGCGATTATCCAAAGTCCAGAAGTGTGTACCCATGGGTGAGTGGAGGTACATGGCAAACTTTAAATTCCGCTCTCATTTGCTGGTGGTGTGGTGAAGTCTGGCCCAATCCAACCCTTGTTCATCTTGATCAGAGTCAGCCTGTCAGCATTTTCAGTTGACAGGCGGGTGCGTTTATCTGTAATGATTCCACCTGCGGCACTAAAAACACGCTCTGACAAAACGCTAGCAGCAGGGCAGGCCAGGCCTTCCAAGGCGTAGAGAGCCAATTCATGCCACGTGTCCAGCTTGGATACCCAATAATTGTAAGGCACAGAGGAATGTCGGAGTACAGTTGTTCGATCTGCAAGGTACTCCTTCAGCATCTGGGCAAACTTAGGATTTCTTGTGGCACTACCCCGCACCTCAGGGGCTGTGGTACGTGAGGGGCTGAGAAAACTGTCCCACATCTTAAAGACTGTTCCCCTACCTCTGGCGGATTGGACTTGTGCCTCTCTCGGCTGTACGCCTCGGTTGTCCACTGATTCATGACCTATGCCGCTAGCGTTTTGTGAGGGGAATGCTTTGCCTACTTCCGTGACTATGGCCTTCTGGAACTGCTGCATTTTGCCTGACCTCTCCGCCTCGGGAATAAGAGACATAAAGTTCTCCTTTTAGCGTGGGTCTAACAGTGTTACCAACCAGTAATGATTGTCGGCCAAGATGTTCTTAACGCGAGGGTCACGAGACAGGCAGCTTACCATAAAGTCAGCCATGTGTGCCAGACTCTTAACAGCCATCACTTCAGTATCCTGACCAACACGATGACTGAACATGCTGTCCTCCTCCTCCTCCTCCTCATCATCTACCCTGTCCTCTGGCCAGCCACGCTGAACCGAGGATATGACTGCATGTCATATCCTCAATTTGGCCAGAGAGTTGCTCCATGTCTTCATCCTCCTCCTCGTCATAGTCCTCCACTGCACGTTGTGATGAGACGAGGCTGGGCTGTGTGTTATCATCACCCACACCCACTACTGTTTCTTGCTCAAACTCATCGCGCTCCGCCTGCAATGCATCATGGTTGTTTTTTCAGCAGAGACCATTTTAGAAGGCAGAGAAGCGGTATGGTGACGCTAATAATGTCGTCATCGCCGCTCACCATCTTGGTGGAGTCCTCAAAGTTTTGGCGGATGGTGCATAGGTCGGACATCCATCTCCACTCCTCAGGTGTTATGTGTGGAGTTTGACCCATTTCCCGACGGCTTAGGTGATGCAGGTACTCAACAACTGCCCTCTTCTGCTCACATATCCTGACCAACTTGTGCAGAGTTGAATTCCAACGCGTGGGGACATCACACACCAGTCTGTGTGCCGGAAGATGCAAACGGTGTCTTAAGCCGGCAAGGCCGGCTGAAGCAGTAGGTGACTTTCGAAAATGTGCAGACAGGCGGCGAACTTTTACCAGCAGATCAGACAGCTCTGAGTATGACTTTAGAAACCGCTGAACCACGAGGTTGAGCACATGGGCCACGCATGGAACATGTGTCAGCTGGCCTCGCCTCAAAGCCGCCACCAGGTTCCGGCCATTGTCACACACGACCTTTCCTGGCTTTAGGTTCAGAGTTGTGAGCCAGTGATCTGCCTGCTGTTTCAGAGCTGTCCACACCTCTTCTGCATTGTGGGGTTTGTCACCTATGCAGATTAGCTTCAGCACTGCCTGTTGCCGCTTCGCCGAGGCAGTGCTGCAGTGCTTCTGTGTCGCCCTGGACAAGCCAGGGGCCACAGAGCACAACACTTAAACACCCCACACTCCCTGTAGGCATATCATAGTCAAAACACAAAATCCTTGTTGCCTTCCCCAGGGGCTGTTGTCCACACCAGGGTGTGGAGCCAGGCGGTTGGTCTCCACCCACCGAGGAGGAGGGAAAACACAGGCAGTGAGAGGTAAGCTAAGGAAGTGGAAGGAGGAAAGTAGTAGAGAGGAGAAAAGTGACAGCAAAGAGCCTGAAGTTGGTCCGGGTGTGTGGCCCGGACAGGACAGCAAGGTTGGCAGGATGTGGTGACCGTCTGCAGTGGAGGCCGATTGGAGTCTGCCGTAAGGACCGTGGACGGGTGGTGACCCGGCCGTACCGGACCGGTATACAAAGAGAAGCCAGCACCATTGGCAGAGGACTTTCGGATCCCGGCAAGGCTTGGTGTCGCCGTGAATTTGCCAAATCCGTTAGTGAAGGGAACCTCAGGGTTTCCAAACAGCCAAGTCCAGATAGAAGGCAACCGTACAACCGTGAAGGGGAGACACAGCCACCGCCAAGGGCAACCGTCTCCCAGTGCCATCGCCTGTGGGCAAAAGGGGCTCCTCCGGCCCATATCCAGGTCGGGGAGCGGGTTACCGTTGGGAAACCATCACTACCAACACTTAACTTAGGTGCAGGGAGAGACAGTCATCACTAACCTGCAGGGAGGAACAACCGCAGCCGTCGGAGTGACCCGTCCATCCAGCCACTTGTTTTACCGTGAACTGTGTCATCATCATTGGGCTGAGTGAGTACCTCCGTGCCGTGCGGCACAGCGCTGCCCCTGCGACCCTGCACTTCATCAGGCCCCGCAACCCGCCTGTCATCCATCTCTACCCCATCACCAGGCCCCGGGACAACCAACCCCCCTACCCACGGAGGGGAGAAATAACAACAAAGCTGCTCCCTGTCACAGGCTCCCGGGATCCCCGTCCAGAGCAGCGGTGGTGTCCACACAATCACCACAACCGTGGGTGGCGTCACGGACAATATCCCCAAAACCCAAACCACCCCTTTTCACTCACGGGCGAGTAGCGCCGCTCGAGTCCCCGGGATCCGGCCATCGCTCGAGCCAACGAGCAGCAGCAGCCGTAGAGCAGCGTCAGCCGGACCCGAGCAGTGGGAGAGCGCATCGTCCCCTCCTCCGCCCGCGACACTTCCAGCTTGGGACTGGTGTGGAGGGTAAAGTGGATCAGGATGCGCAGGAGGAGGAGGAGGCTGAGGAGCATGACACTCCGGAGCTGTAGAGTGTGTGTGAAACCCTGACTGAGGTAGGGCCTGCAAAACTTGGTGTGTAAAGGACGTGTTCCGTCCCTCGCTCAAACTGGGTCCCAGGTTGCACAATATTAACCCAGTGTGACGTCAACGAGATGTAGCGGCCTTGCCCACATGCACTTGTCCACGTGTCTGTGGTTAGGTGGACTTTGGCTGAAACAGCGTTGTTCAGGGCACGTGTGATGTTTTGTGACACGTGGTTAGTTATGCAATGCGGGGACGTCACACCGGGAGAAATAGTGGCGGCTGTGGACCGAGTAACGTGGGACAGCTGCCACCATCAGGTCGCGGAATGCTTCTGTCTCAACCAGCCTAAAAGGCAACATTTCCAGCGCAAGCAGTCGCGAAATGTTAGCATTTAGAACTGTGGCATGTGGGGTGTTGTCAGTGTATTTGCGCCTGCGTTCAAAGGTTTGCTGAATGGATAACTGAACGTTGCGCTGGGACAAGGACGTGCTTGATGATGGTGTTCTTTCTGCGTAGGCAACTGCAGGTGCAGGAGTGGAGGAGGCTTGTTCGCAGGCAGCATGGACAGGGGATTGGCTCGCATGCACAACCAGCGAAGACGTAGCAGTGACATCAGCAAGCACTGCTCCTCGACTCTGTTGTACTTCCCACAAAGTCGGGTGCTTGGCTGACATGTGCCTGATCATGCTGGTGGTGGTCAGGCTGCTAGTTTTGGTACCCCTGCTGATGCTGGCATGGCAGGTGTTGCAAATGGCCTTTTTAGAATCATCTGGAGCCAACTTAAAAAACTGCCAGTGTCAGAGTTCCGGGTTTTCCAGTTTTCTTTTGAAAGAGCTTGCCCTTTGTTAACATGGAGTTTTCTGTTCTGTTGCCCTACTTCCTGTCCATCTGTTTAAAAGCCGCCCCTAAAGCTTAGTCCAGTGCCTGAGTATACTGCTTCCTGTGTGCTCCTGCCCTGCTGCTTTTGGTTCCTGATTGTTATTCGGATCCTATTGGAAAACAACCGACACCGACTCTGGACTTCATCTGGTATCATCTAGCTGTGCCCGGACTCCGTTTGCCGTCTTTGGTCGGCACTTCTGCCCGGTTCCTTCCGTTTAATACCACTCTGGACTCACATCACGTACGGACATTTTTGGACTTACCTATTGCCCTTTTGTGTCCCGGCTGCTGCGCATTTAGGGCTTCTGGGGTGATTGCCAGACAGTCCCTGTATAGGGGTTCGCTCTTGGTGGTCTCCCTGGGGGAGTCCGGTGCGCGGTCCCGGGAATTCCCTTTCGCTCCGTCCCTGGAAGGTATTTCCTGTATTTATGTTCTACTGTGTTTTTGTTCCGTTTATGTACATATTTGCTGGTTGCATATTATAAACGTCTTGCACCAAGAACTCGTCTCTGGTTGTCATTGCCCTAACGCAATCGAAATCCTCAATACATACAATAGTATTACAGCCAGACTCGGGAAGACCTAACATTTGTACAGGCACCTTGTGTCGTGTTCTTCCGGGGAACAGTTGCCTGACGTCTGCCTGGGGCCACCACTCTGCTTCTTACTGCCTGTTGTGATGCTACGCCTCCCTCCCCCTGTGCACTGCTGTCCTCGCTCTGCATATCCTCCTGCCAGGTTGGGTCAGTTACTGGATCATCCACCACGTCGTCTTCCTCTTCCGCACCCTGCTCCTCCTCCTGACTTCCTGACAATTGTGTCTCATCATCGTCCACCCCTTGTTGAGACACGTTGCCAATTTCGTGAGAACGTGGCTGCTCAAATATTTGGGCATCTGTACATACAATCTCGTCATGGCCCACTTCAACAGGAGCTGGCGAGAGGCCAGAATTTGTGAATGGAAACGTGAACGAACAGCTCTTCCGAGTGTCCAAGTGTGGGATCAGTAATGTCCGTGGACGTGTACTCGGCCTGGTGGTAGGAAGGAGGATCAGGTTCTGAAATGTGCGGTGCAGTATCACGGCTACTGACACTTGACCGTGTGGAAGACAGAGTGTTTGTGGTGGTGCCAATCTGACTGGAAGCATTATCCGCTATCCAACTAACAACCTGTTGACACTGGTCTTGGTTCAAGAGCGGTGTACTGCTGCGGTCCCCAAGAATTTGGGACAGGACGTGCGAGCGACTAGATGTGGCCCTTTGTTGTGGCGAAATTAGAGCTTGCACACAACCTCGGTCTCTGCCTGCACCACCATCACGTCCACTTCCTTGTTTGTTGACAACGCCCTTGCGTATTTTGCAATGCTGTGCTGATGTGTATTCACTAGACTTGTGCGTTATATCCAAGTTTTTGCAAAACTCACACAAATGCAGCGGAAAGCTGCCACCAACAGGCACACACGTGCGGTTTTTAAATGCAAGCACGGAGGCACTAAGAACCTAACAGGTCTCTATCCAGGGACAACGTGGAGCCTCCCAATTTTTGGCTGCCCTGCCTAAGGGCTATACTACAATAGACCCACTTCCTTACAATGGGCACTTCAGGTTTACAGGCCATCATGCACGTCTCTATCCAGGGTCAATGTGGAGCCTCCCAATTTTTGGCTGCCCTGCCTAAGGGCTATACTATAATACACCCACTTCCTTACAATGGGCACTTCAGGTTTACAGGCCCTCATGCACGTCTCTATCCAGGGACAACGTGGAGCCTCCCAATTTTTGGCTGCCCTGCCTAAGGGCTATACTACAATAGACCCACTTCCTTACAATGGGCACTTCAGGTTTACAGGCCATCATGCACGTCTCTATCCAGGGACAATGTGGAGCCTCCCAATTTTTGGCTGCCCTGCCTAAGGGCTATACTACAATAGACCCACTTCCTTACAATGGGCACTTCAGGTTTACAGGCCATCATGCACGTCTCTATCCAGGGACAACGTGGAGCCTCCCAATTTTTGGCTGCCCTGCCTAAGGGCTATACTACAATAGACCCACTTCCTTACAATGGGCACTTCAGGTTTACAGGCCATCATGCACGTCTCTATCCAGGGACAATGTGGAGCCTCCCAATTTTTGGCTGCCCTGCCTAAGGGCTATACTACAATAGACCCACTTCCTTACAATGGGCACTTCAGGTTTACAGGCCATCATGCACGTCTCTATCCAGGGACAACGTGGAGCCTCCCAATTTTTGGCTGCCCTGCCTAAGGGCTATACTACAATAGACCCACTTCCTTACAATGGGCACTTCAGGTTTACAGGCCCTCATGCACGTCTCTATCCAGGGACAACGTGGAGCCTCCCAATTTTTGGCTGCCCTGCCTAAGGGCTATACTACAATAGACCCACTTCCTTACAATGGGCACTTCAGGTTTACAGGCCATCATGCACGTCTCTATCCAGGGACAATGTGGAGCCTCCCAATTTTTGACTGCCCTGCCTAAGGGCTATACTACAATAGACCCACTTCCTTACAATGGGCACTTCAGGTTTACAGGCCATCATGCACGTCTCTATCCAGGGACAATGTGGAGCCTCCCAATTTTTGGCTGCCCTGCCTAAGGGCTATACTACAATAGACCCACTTCCTTACAATGGGCACTTCAGGTTTACAGGCCATCATGCACGTCTCTATCCAGGGACAACGTGGAGCCTCCCAATTTTTGGCTGCCCTGCCTAAGGGCTATACTACAATAGACCCACTTCCTTACAATGGGCACTTCAGGTTTACAGGCCATCATGCACGTCTCTATCCAGGGACAATGTGGAGCCTCCCAATTTTTGGCTGCCCTGCCTAAGGGCTATACTACAATAGACCCACTTCCTTACAATGGGCACTTCAGGTTTACAGGCCCTCATGCACGTCTCTATCCAGGGACAACGTGGAGCCTCCCAATTTTTGGCTGCCCTGCCTAAGGGCTATACTATAATACACCCACTTCCTTACAATGGGCACTTCAGGTTTACAGGCCCTCATGCACGTCTCTATCCAGGGACAATGTGGAGCCTCCCAATTTTTGGCTGCCCTGCCTAAGGGCTATACTATAATACACCCACTTCCTGACAATGGACACTTTAATGTTTTGAGGCCCTCATGCACGTCTGTATGCAGGGGCATTGGTGAACCTCACAATTTTGGACTGCCCTGGCAAAGGAAAATACTACAAAGACTCAGTTCCTCAAAATGGGCACATTAGACTCAAGAGGCCTTCATGTACGTCTCTTCTCAGGGACATCGGAGTGCCACACAATGTTTTCACGTAAAATATTTCATGTATTAATCTCAAAAAGTAACATACACCAGCTCTATCTCACTATTGGGTATGTGCCCTTAACATTTCCGCCATGAAAAATCATTTTGGGGTCATTTTGGAAGGTTTTCTGGTGAGTCCGTAAAAATGGCGTAAAACGCGGACAAAATTGTTCACAGCTGTGACTTTTCAGTGATAAATGCTTCAAGGGGTCTTCCCCATGCTGTTGCCATGTCATTTGAGCACTCTTCTGAGACTTTTGTGCCATTTTTAGGGTTTCTCCATGCTGCCGGGGGGTCATTTCACAAAAATACTCGGGTCTCCCATAGGATAACATTGGGCTCGTTGCTCGGCCCGAGTACACGAGTATCTTGGGAGGCTCGGCCCGAGCTTCTAGCACCCGAGCTTTTTAGTACTCGCTCATCACTAGTGATGAATACTTTTTCCCTGTGTCATTTCTGATTACTACACAACATTAAATTTATGGATATCTATGGTTTGATTTCTTTGCCTGTGTGGATTGGACGGGTTGTTATTGACATCCGGTGAGAAATTTATGTGAATACACCTTTAGAAATCTATTTACTTTGTGACGTGTTCCGTGCTTATTCCACCATCTGTATATGGCAAACCTGATAACTGTCAGAGAAAGACGGAAAATGTCCGGCAAGTCAAGCAAAAAATAACCAGCTCTAATCATATATTTAAATTTTTCGTGCTATAATGACAAATTCTATGAGCTCAATATGAATAACAAAACTGATATCAGTCAGTGAATGGCGCTCAGCAATACATCTGGCACATATACACAGACAGAACAGACTCCAGGGGGGCATCATCTTACTGCAAGGGGTGAGTGTAATTATACAGGCTGTTATTTCACCACACGTTATTATATCAATATACTCAAACAAAGGGGTTAATGATTATACTTAAGGGGATCGGGGACATTATTCTGATTATACTTCACTCTAAGGAGGGGGCGTTATTATATGATTATACCCCATTGTAGGGAGGGGGCGCTATTTTATGATTGGATTTCATGAGTGAAGGGCGTTATTTTATTATACTCCAGGGTAAGGGGGGGGGCGTTATTTTAGGATTTCTCTCCAGGGGAGGAGAGTGTTACTGTATTATTATACTCCAGTGGGGGAGGGGAATTAATATATGATTATAATCTACAGGGGGGGGGGGCGTTGTGCTATGATTATACAATAGTGTGGGGAGGGGAGTGTTATTGTATGATTATACTTCAGTGGGCGAGGGGCATTATTTTATGATTATAATCTATGGGGGGGGCATTATGCTATGATTATACAATAGTGTGGGGAGGGTGTTATTGTATGATTATACTCCAGTGGGGAGGGGCATTATTATATGGTTATAATCTATGGAAGGGGGCCTAAATTATGATTATATGAAAAGGGAATCATTAAATTAAGCAGAAGGCCATTTTACAACAATGGGTGTGAGTGATTATGCTGCATTGTGGCTCCTGTGATTGATACACACATAACCCTTTACAGTAAAATGAAGCCACCAACTCCAGGAACAAAATATACACCCTTTACATGAAATGCCACTGTCTCCACCTTTCAAGAAGGGCAGAGAGCCCCATAGGGGTGAACAGGCCCATGACGATCGGGAGGGTGCAGGGTAGTAAGGAGTTAAGGGTTTGGTTAGGATGGGGAGGTATATGGGGGCATAGGATTGGTGGATGGTACTGGAGGGGGGATTGGAGGAGAGCAAGGAGGGGGTGGGGGGTAGTAGGAGGTATAAAAGGGGGTGTAGGAAATGTTACCTCCCTTTTGTCACCGTGAACTTTGTGCCCACCCGCCCGCCCTTATATAAAAAAAAAAAAAAAAAAAAAAAAAAAAAAAAAAAAAAATGGATGGTTTTTGTTTTGTTGTCACAGCGGGGTGATAGGTCCGTTCAGAGAGGTTGGGAGTACCGACAGTCGGTTTGTTGGTACGAAGTCGCTCAAGGGGAGTGGCTTCGGATTGGATGGGAACTTGTGGGCGGAGGTCCTGCAGGTTCTGGGTGGGGGTAATTAACGATGGAATGTTATTACCCCTCACCTCGGGCCAGTTGGTCACGGCCGAGGTGGTCCTCTGGGCCGGTTGGAGGTTATGGCCGGGGGGTTAAGAATGATGGTTTCCCTCTCGGATGGATCTATCGGTGGTTTTTGGTTATAAGGGGGTATATATGTATAAGGTTATGTTTAACAATGGGTGGCATTTTTGAGCCACGAGTTTGGTATACATATATACGGTTAAAATAAAGCTGTGGCCATTCCTGCAATAAAGTCGTGGTTATCGTCTTTATTTAAGTAAATAGGGTACAGGGGGTGTTTAACATAGTAACCTGCTTATCCCTTATAGATGCGTCATGTACAGGTTTATGCAGTTATTCCCCTTTAGTAATAGCAGTTTTCATGTTATATGGAGAATAAGCAGCCCCCTGTACACCCCCCTCACATCCTCCCCCCTGCCCTGCACACTGCACAGTGGCCTTACACTGTGAAGCAGTGTGGAGCTCCTCTCACAGCTGACGTCTCGCGGATTCTTCCACCATAGCCTGTATCTCTCTTGGACGGTCACATGCTGTATCTGCAGGAGGTCAGGGAACAGCACAGAACATCAGAGAGGATGAATTTCCCGCCCCCACAATCCTCTCCAACAGATATGTGAGAGCGCAGCCGAGAGTACAGGCAGTGAGGGAAGCTGGAGCAGCAAATCATAATGACGGCTGTCTCCCTGCAGCGCCCCCCTCTGGAGCCTGGCGGCCGGCATCCTGTGCGACCGCACAACTCGCACATGCCTAAAGCCGGCCATGGGACCGGGCATGAAATCCTATTCATGACGCCAAGGTTGACTAGCCCACCCCAGGGCTCTGGGACACCCAGTGCCGGGCCGGACTAGTCCCGAGGTAGTCAGCGGTGGCAGGGCCCGGCTCCCTGACCCTGGCGGGGTCAACTAATATGGCGGCTGTGGGGTGATGATCAATAAAAAAGTTTGTGGAAATATATTCGTGACGCCATCTGTGGATTGCGGCTATGGAGCCGTCACTGCTGGATGGCGTCTCCGGGGCTGATGTAATGGCAGCTATGGTGGTTCTTCTCCCCACAGGTGGAGCGGTACCCCAGGGCAACCGTTGGTGCTTGTAAGAGTCTATGATGGTTTTGTGAATGATGCGGTGCAGGGCCGACAGGGCAGTGAAAGGAACAGACACAAACAGTAGTCTCTTTACCTTTTTTTCTTTTACTTGGCAATAGTTTAGTCCTGGGAGACCGTCACAGGTGGTAAGGGTGATCCGGTCGGCCTGGAAGTACCTGGGGTGATCTCCTTGGCCAGTTGAGTAATGAGGCCTACTCCCTGCTCTTTCTCTGCTTCTACAGGACCCTGCAATCTTGGTTTAGCAGTGGCCCTCTTGCTGCTGGGACTTATGGTATGTTCCTTTCCCCGTGTGGTAGGCTGCGCAGGCCCTCTCTGGTGCTTCTCTGCTGGAGTCCACACCGGGCCCCTGTGATGCAGCTGGACCTTTGGGTTCTTTATGGGGCCAGGGGATCTGCAGCCCTCCTGCCCATCGGATTCGGCTACCGGGGAAGAGTTTTACACCCTGGCAACCACAGACTCCGACGTCTGATGTTTTGTTACGTGCTCTTCTGAGGTGGACAGGTTCTGACCCGTCCTCCTCTAGCGTCTTCTCTATGTGCCTCGCTACGGCTTCTGCTTTCCTTGGTTGAGCTCACCCAGCTCCCCACCCCAGCTCACAAGACCGTACTACTCAGCTCCTCTCTCCTTGACCGTCCCTCACAGACAACCTAACTCCTCCCTCAAGTCAGAGCTTAAGGAAGTGCTCCCTGGAACTCCAGGTTTAGAGCTCCCTCTGCTGGCCCGAGGGAGAAACGGTGTTGAATGTTGGTACTTACTGGCCAATAGACCTCCCCAATTACCTCCAGGCTCAGCATTAACCCTTTGGAGGGGCAACACTGTTGTGGCAACCAGATGCTGGGGCGCCACAGACACCATATCATGTTTGAGGAACCCCTGGTGTGCCTAAACAGTGGCGCTCCCCCACAAGTTACCCCATTTTGACCCCACAAGGAATTTATCTAGATATTTGGTGAGCACCTTAAAGCCCAGGTGCTTCACAGAATTTTATAACGTTGAGCCATGAAAATAAAAAAAAAACATTTTTAACCACAAAACTGTTGTTTTAACACCAATGTTTTAAAATTCACTATGGTACCAGGAGATAATAGGCCTAATAATTTTTTGTGCATTGTCTCCAAAGTAGGCAATACCCCATACATGTCGAAAACTACTTTTCAGGCACAGTACACAGTGAAAAAGGGAAGGAGCACCATATTTCAGTTCAGATGTCATATTGGCAAAGCCCCTGAGATGGCTAAACTGTGGAATGCCCCCACAAGTGACCCAATTTTGGGAACTAGACCCCTTAAAGAATTTATCTATCAAAGAAGATGTCACCAATAAGGTACCTGGATGAAAATATTTATTTGTGATACTGACTATGTATCATGATTACGGAGGTTCCTGTGTGGTCCACAGACTGATAATGACTGTCAACTCCCAGCATCTCTTTACCATTATTAAGGACATACTGGAGTTGTAGTTTCATGTGTTACAAATTTGTATGGGGCTGACGTGACATTGCAGTTGATCGCTGTACTAAGCATGGTAATGATGGTAATGTAGTCATGTACTGATCATCGTCCTGGTGATATATTCATTTACTGATGGTGGCTCTGGGGATTCATTAATATACTAATGTTTATTCTAGTAAAGTCTTCATGTAGTGATAGTGGTTCTAATTATGCAGTTATGTACTGATGGTGGTTCTGGTGAGGTATTCCTGTACTATTGAGGACTGTGGTGTTCTATGTATGTACTGATGATGTTGGTTTGGCATTCATGTACTAACAATGATTCTGGTGATGAATTCTTCACCAGAACAATTATCACTACATGAATAGCTCACAAAAGCCAGCATCAGTACATGAATACATCATCAGAACCGTCATTAGTGATACTGACTATGTCTCATCATTACCGTGGTTCCTGTATGGTCCACAGACTGATAATGACTGTCAACTCCCAGCTTCTCCTTACAATTATTAAGGACATACTGGGAGCTATAGTTTCATGTGATACAAATGTGTATGGGGCTGACGTGACATTGTAGTTGATCGCTGTACTAAGCATGGTAATTGGTGGCTCTGGTGATTCATTAATATACTAATGTTGATTCTAGTAAAGTCTTCATGTAGCGATCGTGGTTCTGCTTATGCAGTTGTGTACTGATGGTGGTTCTGGTGAGGTATTCATGTACTATTGAGGACTGTGGTGTTCTATGTATGTACTGATGATGCTGGTTTGGCATTCATGTACTAATGATGGTTCTGGTGATGAATACTTCACCAGAACAATTATCACTACATGGATACTTCATGAAAACCAGCATCAGAACATAAATACATCACCAAAACCACAATCTGTACACGAATATGGCACCATAACCACCATCGATTTTATTGCAAACTGCATTTGTTATTTACGGATGCAAAAACCATCAGACTTATTTCTTTATCCATATTTGAGGTTGGTTTAGTTCCTCTTATTGTATTCGCTAAATGTTGCACACCTTAATTTAAGCCAATCTGCCCTTATTAGAGATAAACTACATTAGGTGAATATCCTTGTGTCTCACATTTAAAATATAGGACATCCTGTATGAATATCGGTATTTGTATTATGTAAATGGTGTGCAAATAATGAATTATTCTATATCTAACTTTGACAATGCACTCTAAGCCCTCTATCATATACGCACATCATGGCAGCTTCACCTTTTACCAATACCGCTCCGGTCACATGGAGCCATCTTGTGACCGTAAGTTCTGACTGGTCGGAAGTCAGAAATTACACCACAAGCTCCCAAGTCTAAGAGAGCCAGAACAAGGCTATAATAGACTTGCATTGAGATATGACCTCCAGCGTGCTCTATGAATCACTGGAGCAGCTGGTAGGTCCCAAATCGCCAGAGACCAACCAAAGTGGAGGCTATAAAGGGTGAAGCTGCCATAAGGTGAGTATTATACAGTGGTCAGGGTACTTACATTTAGAGCACCACTTCAGTGGTGCAATAAAAAAAATGCTGGAGTGGTTCTTTTATAATTAAGTTTTCAATGTTCTTCGTTCCTGAGCATTTCTGCTGGCATTGCCTGTTAAAAACTTTTAAAGTTTCTTTTTCCTGCATCACATAGGATGATTAAAATGGATCTGCTCTAGTGAAAATCTCTTTTCAAGGATGAGCTGTAAATCATCTTTAGAGGAATCAGGACCTCCGAGCAGTTCTAAGTCCTAACATGTATTGCTCAAGAGAAATCTGAGAATGTGTTTGCAACCTCCAACAACAGGGCTGCCAAAGTTTGCTTGCACATGGACTTTTTGATAATACGGAACAGATAATATATAGTATATCATTGCTTTGTTTTGTTCACGGTTGCCATGACAGCAGGAAATGTTTTTTCCTCCAAGGAATTGTGTCACATTCAAGGCACGTGGCCAAATGAAATGTATAGTTTCCACTGTATAGAACCCAGACTTGGAACTTAAAGGAATGTATGTTAAATTAATCAGCAACACCATATTCCTCGGTATGGCTCGAAAGAGTAACATGCAGTATTACTGAAATTTGTTTCCATTGTGTTATACTTAATATCACAGAGAGGAGAAACAATTTGCAGAACTCCAGTCCATGGGCCAGGTCAGTAATCTGTGACTGCAGGATGCGTGACCTTTAATTCTCCTTAGCTCCCAGCATTCCCGGCTCTTCTTTTGATTGATTAGGGCTAGTGTGACATTATCAGGGGTGTAACAATTGACCAGGCGCTTCAGGGTCACTACTGGGAATTTCAGGGCCCCATACTGGTAAACTTTTTGGGCTCCTTGAGACTCCACCCAGGCTCCATCCCGGCTCCGCCTCTACCACTGAAACCTTCCACACTCTCCCCGCCATGCTTGGTAAAACATGCATATATATATATATATATATATATATATATACACTGTATATACATACACACACACACACACACACAGAGTCATGGCCAAATGTGTTATTATCGTTGAAGTTGTTCCAGAACATTACGTATTTCCCTCAGAAAATTAATAATACACCCTTTGCACAGCCCCTCTTCATATAATATCTCGCCCACACTGCCCCATGTATAATATCCCCCCGAACACACTGCCTCTCTGTATAATATACCTACACAATGCCCCATTATAATATCCCCACACGCACTGCTCCTCTGTATAATATTCACCCACACACAGCTACTCTGTATAATATAATAATAATAATAATAATTTTATTCATTTATATAGCGCTATTAATTCCATAGCACTTTACATACATTGGCAACACTGTCCCCATTGGGGTTCACAATCTAGAGTCCCTATCTGTATGTCTTTGGAATGTGGGAGGAAACCGGAGTACCCGGAGGAAACCCACGCAAACACGGGGAGAACATACAAACTCCTTGCAGATGGTGTCCTTGGTGGGATTTGAACCCAGGACCCCAGCGCTGCAAGACTGCAGTGCTAGCCACTGAGCCACCGTGCCGCCCAACACACACTGTTCCTCTGTATAATATCTCTCCCACACACACTGCTCCTCTGTATAATATCTCTCCCACACACACTGCTCCTCTGCATAATATCACTCCCACACACACTTCTCCTCTGTATAATATCCGCCCACACACACTGCTCCTCTGTATAATATCCATCCACACAGTGCTCCTCTGTATAATATGCCCCCCACACATACTGGTCCTCTGTATAATGTCACCCCCACACACTGTCCTTGATATACACACACGGGGTCAAAATTGTTGGTACCCCTCTTTAATTAAAGAAAAACCCACAATGGTCACAGAAATAACTTGAATCTGATAAAGGTAATAATAAATAAAAAATCTATGAAAATGAACAAAGGAAAGTCAGACATTGCTTTTCAACCATGCTTCCACAGAATTTTGAAAAACATAAAAGTCATGAAACAGGCTTAGACAGAAATGATGGTACCCCTGAAAATAATGTGACAAAAGGGAAATATTAAAATAAGGTGTGCCCACTAATTAGCACATCACAGGTGTCTACAATCTTGTAATCAGTCAGTGGGCCTGTATATAGGGCTACAGATACTCACTGTGCTGTTTGGTGACATGGTGTGTACCATACTCAAAATGGACCAGAGGAAGCGAAGGAAAGAGTTGCTTCAGGAGATTTGAAAGAAAATTATAGACAAGCATGTTAAAGGTAAAGGTTAGAAGACCATCTCAAACCAGCTTGATGTTCCTGCGACTACAATTGCACATATTATTCAGAAATTTAAGATCCATGGGACTGTAGCCAACCTCCCTGGACGTGGCCGCAGGAGGAAAATTGATTACAAATCAGAAAGACGGATAATGCGAATGGTAATAAAAAAGCCCAGAAAAACTTCTAAAGAGATTAACGGTGAACTTCAAGCTCAAGGAACATCAGTGTCAGATTGCACCATCCATCATTGTTTGAGCCAAAGTGGACTTCATGGGAGACAACCAAAGATGACACCATTGTTGAAAAAAAAATCATAAAAAAGCCAAACTGGAATTTGCCAAACTACATGCTGACAAGCCACAAAGTTGCTGGGAGAATGTTCTATGGACAGAAGAGACATAAATGGAACTTTTTGGCAAGGCCCATTAGCTCTATGTTCATAGATGGAAAAATGAAGCATATCAAAAAGAAAACACTGTCCCTACTGTGAAACATGAAGGAGGCTTTGTTATGTTCTGTGGCTGCTTTACTGCATCTGGCACAGGGAGTCTTAAATCTATGCAGGGTACAATGAAATCTCAAGACTATCAAGGGATTCTACAGAGCTATGTGCTGCCCAGTGTCAGAAAGCTTGGTCTTAGTTGCAGGTCATGGGTCTTGCAATGGGATAATGACACATAGTTAAAAACACCCTAGAATGGCTAAGAGAAAATGATTGGACTATTCTGAAGTGGCACTCTCTGAGCCCAGACCTAAATCATGTTGAGCATCTTTGGAAAAAGCTGAAACATGCCGCCTGGAAAAGCAACCTTGAAACACTAGACAACTGGAGCAGTTTGCTCTTGAGAAGTAGAGAAAACCTCGCATCACCTCTTGTGGGTGCTCAGGATAAAAATAAGTCAGACAATATGGGAACTCCGGCACACTCACTATCACCCTTAGAGACACAGAAAATCGGAAAACATGAAGCTGATGTCAAAATCCTTTGCTTTTTATTTTGTAGTGAAAATGTGCCAAAAGTGCTGTACAATAGTCCGCCAATCACAACGTTTCGGCCAATATGGCCTTCTTCAGGTCGGACAGGCTTAAGAATAGAAGAACACAAAGTGGATGAATATACACAGGACACTATTGTTAGACCAATGCTGGGATGCTATATGGATCAAGGGATGCAAGATAGTCAGTTTCGGAATGCACTATAGGTGGAAGGTAGCACTGTTATCAAAACGTATGAATCCCAGGCATTGTATTAAATTAGTAGTATGGTGGCGTATGGTCATACACAAAGGGTCTGGATTATATCGAAGCCAACACCTCAGTGATCCATAGAATGTGGATAGGTCTCTGACGTGATCAGAAGTCTAAGATGGCCTGTGAAATGCGGTGATTTCTATTGAGGACTTGGGTAATATATGGAGACCAAGGGTAAAAAGCCACAATGTGTCAGGGGTCTATGACCCATAGGACGTGCGGTTCACCCCTGACACCACGCAGGCACATGCTACCCGGACTCCTACCACTGTACCACAAGGACCCCTATCCAGACTATATACCAGTGGAGTCTCAGTCAGGTAGTCACCTGAACCAACATCCATTTCTTTCCAATTGCTGACAAGTGTGACCACATTGTGGCTTTTTACCCTTGGTCTCCATATATTACCCAAGTCCTCAATAGAAATCACCACATTTCACAGGCCATCTTAGACTTCTGATCACGTCAGAGACCTATCCACATTCTATGGATCACTGAGGTGTTGGCTTCGATATAATCCAGACCCTTTGTGTATGACCATACGCCACCATACTACTGATTTAATACAATGTCTGGGATTCATACGTTTTGATAACAGTGCTACCTTCCACCTATAGTGCATTCCGAAACTGACTATCTTGCATCCCTTGATCCATATAGCATCCCAGCATTGGTCTAACAATAGTGTCCTGTGCATATTCATCCATTTTGTGTTCTTCTATTCTTAAGCCTGTCCGACCTGAAGAAGGCCATATTGGCCGAAACGTTGTGATTGGCAGACTATTGTACAGCACTTTTGGCACATTTTCACTACAAAATAAAAAGAAAAGGATTTTGACATCAGCTTCATGTTTTCCGATTTTCTGTGTCTCTAAGGGTGATAGTGAGTGTGCCGGAGTTCCCATATTGTTTGTGCTCTTGAGAAGTAGGCCAAAATGACTGTCGACAGGTGCAGAAGTCTCATTGACAGTTACAAGAATCAATTGATTGCAGTTATTGCTTCAAAAGGTTGTGAAACAAAATATTAAGTTAAGGAGGAACCATCATTTCTGTCCAGGCCTGTTTTGTGAGTTTTCTATTTTAAAACATTATGTGAAAGCATGGTTGACAAGCAATATCTGACCCGAAGGGGGCCATTATTTGATATATCTCTTCTAAAGATGAATAAATAATAGATTCACATTTTTTGGAGTGTGTTAATCATTCTAGATTGTCAGCCAATTCTTTTCACTTCTATGCAGCAGTTGGACATTAATTTTTCTAAATTAGGTAATTTTTATTAGTCAAAACTTTTTTTTTTTCTTTACAAACAACGACCTGTGGAAACATTGTTATTAAAAAGTGTTGTAATTATTACATTTGTGGATAAATCAGAATGGCAGTCTCTGGCAACAGTTTTTCTGAGTCGTAAAAGGCCATCGAAATGTTACAAATTAAAAAAATCCTAGTGCACACCTCTACAGCCCCTCCATGTCAGCCGCCTGGTCCTTGCCGTATCTTCAGATCACCAATTCTTGCACTGAAATCACCAGGTCTCTCACACTGCGCTGAAACTTAAGACTAGTGATAGCGGACTCCGACTGTAAAAGTCCAGATCAGCGCGGATTGAAAACTACCTGAGCACCAAGTTTGGGCCTGGAGTTCTCCAGGTAACAATCCGGGTCCGGCAACTCTGGTAATTAAAAAAATTAAATAAGACAAAAATAAAGAAAAAAATGGGAAAGCAGGCGCATTATACTTACGTAGTCTCTTTCGTGGCTGTACACTACTTCTGGGCTGCTCATACTATTCCAGAGACAGCTCATTATCCTTCATGTATATGCACTGCTTCCCCCGCCCACTGGCAGCCTCCATATCTCTTATTGGTTGCAGTCAGATGAGCCCCCACCTTGTGTGGCAGTGTGTCTTACTACTTTCAATCAGAGATGCTGTCTGTTTGTCTATATTGGTGTAAAAATAAATTTAAAAAAATTAGCTCAGGGTATCCCTATTTTATGTACCCAGCACAGATAAAGCATACAGCTACAGGCTGCAGCCTCCCGCAGTTATCTTGTCTGTGCATCAAAATAAGAGGGACCATATGCGGCTTATTTTCAATAATTTAAATAAATAATTTTTAAAAACAGCTTGCCGTCCCCCCAATTTTGATACCCATCCATGATAAAGCCGACAGCTAGTGGCTGGTATTCTCAGGCTGGGGAGACCCATGCTTATTGCCCCCCAGCCTAAAAACTGCAGCCACAGATGAATGTTTGCCTTCATTAGATGGGACAATTCCGCAACTTAACCTGGCCCTTCCCAGTTGCTTTAGTGTGGTGGCAATTGGTGTTATAAGGGGTTATTGATAGCTCACTGCTGATACTAAGCCCTAGATTAGCAATGGAAGATGTCTATGAGACCCCCACCATTACTAAACTGTATGGGAAAAGAAATGAAAAAAATCCTTTATTTGAATTAAATACAAAAAACACCCTCTTTCACATCTTTATCAACCCCAAAACCACCCAGGTCCAATGTAATCCACACAGGATCTCACAAAATGATTCCAGCTCTACTACATTACTAAAGGCACCGCACAGGGGCATAGATTATGATGTCCCACTATGGGCTTCAGACAGACACTGAACCTTAGTGATAAGCAGTGAAATCTGATGCAAACATTTCAGCACCACATTTGCACCTCCTGGCAGAAAATTGCACTGAAATGGCATCAAAACCATTTTTGCACATTTTTTGGTGAAGAGATGCAGATTTGATGCTGAATTTTTTACACCACATTCCTGCACCCAATCAACACCTCTTGACAAAAAAATTGCATCAAAACACATGCTGTTTTGATGTGGGGGTTTTATTGCCAGGAGGTGTAGATTGGGTGCAGGGATATGATGTAGAAATTTCAGCACCAAATCTGTACCTCTTGGCAAAAAAACCTGCTGTTTTCTTCAAGGAGATGCAGGTTTATGAACTCAGTGACCTCACCTGAAGTGAGGTCACTAAGTTCAATAAGGTCCCCTGAGTTCAGGTTACCTGTGGTCACAGGTGGAGGACCGTGGGAAACTCCAGCTGTAACCACAAATAACTTGAGTGTCGTCATTGTTTATCACTGAGGCTTAGTCTCTGCATGAAGCCCACTGCAGGTGGTCATGTTCTATGTCCACACATTGTGCCTTCAGTAATGTACAGAGCTGGAATTGTTGTGGGACCTTGTGTTGATTACATCGGACCTGGGTGTTTTGGTGGTTAATAAAGTGGTGAAGAGGGTGGTTTTTAGTATTTTATTTCAAATAAAGGATTTTTTTTTCGGTGTTTCTGTTTATTTCTTTTCATTTACAATTTAGTATTGGATGCCTCCCATTGCTAATTTAGGGATTATTCGTAGCTGCAAGCTGTCATTAACCCCTAATTACCCTGACTGCCAGCTCACCAGGACAATTGGGATGAGCAGCGTAAAGTTTTAGAATTGTCGCATCTAATGGATGTGACAATCCTGTGCAGCTGCAGGGTACTATTTTTAGGGAAGGGTGGGCCAATTAGCATGGGTCTCCCCAGCCTGAGAATACCAGCAGCTAGCTGTCAGCTTTATCATCATTGGGTATCAAAGTTGGGGGGGACCAAATGGCGTTTTTTTTAATTATGTGAATAATAAAAAAAAAGCCACATGCAGCCCCTTTTGTTTTGATACCCAGCCAAGTTAAGCGCAAGGCTGGGGGCTGCAGCCTATAGCCTTATGATTTAACTGTGCTGGGTATCATAATATGAGGGGACCTTAGGCCAATTATTTAATTTATTTTTACACTAATATAGACACATAGACAGCGTTTCTGATTAAAAGCAGTCAGACACGCTGTCACACAGGGTGGGAGCTCATCTGACTGCAACGAATCAGAGATTTAAAGACTGCTGGTGTGTGAGGGAAGCAGTGCATATGCATGAATAGATAGATAGATAGAGTGGTCCCATAAGGAACTTTACAGCCATGTGAAGACTGGTAAGTGTAAAGCGCTTTCTCCAATTCTCCTATCCATTTTTACCACCATATTTACGTGCCTGATTGAGGTCCCATAGACTTATATGGGGACTGGCCTATGACAAGATATCCAGAATTAATTCTGTGCACCAAAGGTTTTGTTAACATGAGGCTGGGGCATGTGCCATAATATTGCATATGCATGTGCAGAATGCTCTCTGGCCTCCTCAAAGCTAGAACTCCGAGTTGAGCATGAGAAGCTCAAGGATTTCAACGTGAGCGGCAGCAATCTAAAGATGCAGGGAGGATTGGTCAGGTGACAGTGAGGAGCGGAGGGGCTGGAGAGGAGAGTGTAAGGTTAGTATAAAAAAAATGTGGTATGAAGTAAAGTCTCATTATGTTCTGCGGATTCTCTAGACCCAAAAGCACAGTAAACATAAGATAAAAAAATATTAATACTTGCCTCTCCCCGGTCTTCATCTTGTCTGCAGAGCTCTCTTCTTGGCAGTTTCGGTCCAGATTTAATTTATAAGCAGCCCAGCCTACTTCATGCCATGGTCCCATCAGGTCTTTGATGCCTTCAGCTCCCACCACTAGGTTTTGTGACATTACAACATCGCAGCCCACATCAAAACACATCATGATATCGCATGAGTTACGATGGTGACAAACACCCAAAGTAACAAATGGAATAAAGAAGACAAAAGGTTTGTGAATAAAGATTGGTACCAACACGTTAGGAGTGCACAGACATAGTGGGAGTCTGCAAGCAGATAAGTGTTATTTTTTTACCCCCTTCCCTGCCTTTTGAAAACAGTAAAATGGAGGCAAGCTGCCAAACATTTTGCTAAATTAGAGCAAAGTGAAACACAAAATTTCAGACTCAACTCTAATATTTTTTGGTGTAATTTGATTTATCTTGAAGTGATAGTCATCTTTAGATTTTACAATTGGAAAACTTTCTCCAACTGATACTCTAAAGAAAGGCCTAAGTCCTGAACTTTCTGTGTACCAAATATAGGTGTGAGTGGTCAACATTTGGCAAAAGAGGCAGAATATTGCATAAAATCTCCTCTTACAGCTCATCACTAATCTCGCTTCCACTTTGTTTTGTCAGTAAGAGAAAAGACTTCAAAAAGTAAGACCAAAAGTGATTATCCATTTATATAATTGCCTTATTCTGTCTGTCTGTCTGTCTTGCTCCAAAATGACGTCATTACAGTGACAACCGTCACCACACCGAGCGCGCTAAAGACCTGCGACCAACGGCACAGCTAACTGAACAGCCCAAACTACGGGCCGACAGGACGACTCCCCACACTATTCCCCGCACCAACACGGAGCCCCGACTCCCCGATGAGTGCTGCACCCCCGTGAGCCCACACCGGCAACCCAGCCGACACATACCCACCACTCGCCTCCGCCCCCCGCGCACATTACCCCACTCAGCTCCACCACCCCGCACTCCGCCCTCCGCATGTATACACTGAACACACACACACACGAATAGTCACCTGTCCCCAGTGAGTGCTGCACCCCCAGGAGCCCACACCGGTAACCCAGCCAACACATACCCACCGCTCGCCTCCACCCCACGCACACATTACCCCACTCGGCTCCACCCCCTGAACTCCACACTCCGCATGTATACACTGAACGCACACACACACACACACACACACACACACACACGAATACTTACCTGTCCCCAGCCATGCAGTCCCCAGCACTGACGTCCTCAGCGCCATAGCCTCGCTCGACTCCATCCCCCCGCACTCTGCCCCTCGCACACATTACCCCGCTCGGCTCCGCTCCCCCACACTCCATCCTCCGCATGTATACACTGAACACACACACATACACACACACACACACCTGGGTAGTCACCTGTCCCCAGCCATGCAATCCCCGGCACTGACGTCCTCAGCACCATGGCCCTGATCGGCTCCACCCCCCCGCACTCCGCCCCACGCACACAGTACCCTGCAGGATGGGGGCACATGTCAGGATGGTGGCTGCACCATGATGGGGGCACATACCAGCATTGGGCCACATCACAGCATCAGCCCACATACCAGGATGGGGGCCATACAAGGATGGAGACTATACCAGGATGGGACACAGACCAGGATGCTGCATATAATTGCCTCATTCTGTCTGTTTGTCTGTCTTGCTCCAAAATGAAGTCATTACAGTGACAACCGTTGCCACACTGTGTGCGCTAAAGAGCCAATAAATCAATAAACAATTATAAGAATATACTAAATTTAAACCTAACCCATCCAGTCCATTCATTACCTTATTATTCAATCTGCTAACCTACATACACATCCTATACTACCCGATACGTTAGAATTGGGCCACCTTCTAGTTAGTGATAAACGAATAGTAACTGTTTGTGTTCGGATTATTTGTAACGAATCCCAAAGTGCTATTCCGATATTCATCATAAATAACAAACTTAATGAAAGTCAATGGGGAACCCAAGCATTTTCCTTGTCGTGACGAATACTGGAGTAGTACTTGATATTCGGTAAGTATTTTTCGAACAGGAATAGTTAGTATTCGGCAATCTCTAGTGTTTATATAACAAAAAATAACACTCAAAGAAGAGTAAAACCAAGTAATCAAATTCATAGCTTTTTTCGGCTTTGAAATTAGCACTAGCGGTGGTAAAGTACAAGCCTCACGTGAGCCATTAAATACAGAGAAAAGTTTCAGGAATTATATATCACCAAATTTCTGGCAAACCTCATTTGGCAGGCCATCTGCCCCTTGGACATTTTCGTTAGATATGGAATACACGCCTTTACATATTTCAACTACTTGTAAGTCCACGTGCACAAGTTGAGTATTTGATGAGTTTTTTACCTCAGTGTTCGTAGCCAAAACCGGAAGTCGAACATTCAGAGGAAAGTATAATAGAAATGTGCACCAATTCTGCATGTTTTGACTTACAAATACTAAGGTAAAAAACTCACCAAATACTCAACATGTGCACCTGGCCTTGGGTTTCAGCTAAGGCAGTGGCGTAGCTAGGGTTTCAGCTCAGGGGGGGCAAAACATCTGAGTGGGCCCCTTACCAGGTAACCATGATAACTACGGTGGCGCAGACTAATCGTGGGTATAGTGGACCTCAGCAGATGACACTGATGTTACCGCTATATGGTGACTATATAGTGGTAGATATCGGTGCTGCAGCACATACAAGAGGTCACAGTGCAGTTATAGATGGTGACTTACAGCTGACGTTCTTTCGGATGGAGTTGTTCACCTTTTCCGTCTTTTCCATCTGGCCCAGACCCACATGACAACTTCTTCCAGCCACAACTCATCTACAGAAATTACAACAAAGACATATTTGACTCCTCACACTTCCGGCACCGAACCCCATCTAATCCCAACCTACACAAACCCCTCATCCTGCCGTCACCCCAATTCTGAGCCACTGCTGCCGTGTGTGTCCCTATTACTGCACCTGCTGTGTGGCACAAAAACCATGCTCCTCTTACTGCCACACATAATAATGCCACCACTTTGCCTCCACATAATAATGCCACCACTGTGCCCCCCACATATTAATGCCACCACTGTGCCCTCACATAATAATGCCACCACTGTGCCTCCACATAATAATGCCACCACTGTGCCCCCACATAATAATGTCACCACTGTGCCTCACACTTAATAATGCCACCACTGTGCCCCCACATAATAATGCCACCACTGTGCCCCCCCATAGTAATGCCACCACTGTGCCCCCCACATAATAATGCCACCACTGTGCCCCCCATAGTAATGCCACCACTGTGCCCCCCACATAATGCCACCACTGTGCCCCCCATAGTAATGCCACCACTGTGCCCCCCACATAATAATGCCACCACTGTGCCTCCACATAATAATGCCACCACTGTGCCCCCCCCATAGTAATGCCACCACTGTGCCTCCACATAGTAATGCCACCACTGTGCTCCGAACATATTAATGCCACCACTGTGCCCCCCACATAGTAATGCCACCACTGTGCCCTCACATAATAATGCCACCACTGTACCTCCACATAATAATGCCACCACTGTGCCCCCCACATAATAATGCCACCACTGTGCCCCCAAATAATAATGCCACCACCGTGCCTCCACATAATAATGCCACCACTGTGCCCCCCACATAATAATGCCACCACTGTGCCCTCACATAATAATGCCACCACTGTGCCCCCACATAATAATGCCACCACTGTGCCCCCCACATAATAATGCCACCACTGTGCCCTCACATAATAATGCCACCACTGTGCCCCCACATAATAATGCCACCACTGTGCCCCCCCATAGTAATGCCACCACTGTGCCCCCCACATAATAATGCCACCACTGTGCCTCCACATAATAATACCACCACTGTGCCCCCCCATAGTAATGCCACCACTGTGCCTCCACATAGTAATGCCACCACTGTGCTCCGAACATATTAATGCCACCACTGTGCCCCCCACATAGTAATGCCACCACTGTGCCCTCACATAATGTCACCACTGTGCCTCCCACTTAATAATGCCACCACTGTGCCTCCACATAATAATGCCACCACTGTACCTCCACATAATAATGCCACCACTGTGCCCCCCACATAATAATGCCACCACTGTGCCCCCAAATAATAATGCCACCACCGTGCCTCCACATAATAATGCCACCACTGTGCCCCCAAATAATAATGCCACCACCGTGCCTCCATGTAATAATGCCACCACTGTGCCTCCACATAGTAATGCCACCACTGTGCCCCCCACATATTAATTCCACCACTGTGCCCCCAAATAATAATGCCACCACCGTGCCTCCACATTATAATGCCACCACTGTGCCCCCAAATAATAATGCCACCACCGTGCCTCCACATAATAATGCCACCACTGTGCCTCCACATAGTAATGCCACCACTGTGCCCCCCACATATTAATGCCACCACTGTGCCCCCCACATATTAATGCCACCACTGTGCTCTTTACATGGTAAAATGCCTCATTTGTGCCCTCTAAATGGTAACATTTCCCCCTAGAAAATATTAATGGCCTGTGTAAGTGCCCTAGAAAGGTGCCCACATATTGTTCCTAGAAAGTAATAGAGCCCCCAGTGTGCCTTTCACGGTCACAATACCCTGACTTCCCCTATAACAATAATGGTTCCTAAGTGTCCAGTTAACATTTAATAATGTCCCTCCCATGTACAGCTCCCCTATACACAGTATGAAGCCCTTATACCTCCCCTATACACAGTATGATGTTCCCATGGCTCCCCTATACACAGTAAGATGCCTCTACCCCTTCCCTATACATAATATACCTCTACACCTCCCCTATACACAGTATGATGGGCCTACAGCTCCTTACAGAGACCCGCGTACAGCCGTATACACATACACACACCTGCGTACAGCCGTATACACATACAGACATCTGCGTACAGCCGTACACACATACAGACATCTGCGTACAGCCGTATACACATACAGACACCTGCGTACAGCCATATACACATACAGACACCTGCGTACAGCCGTATACACATACAGACACCTGCGTACAGCCGTATACACATACAGACACCTGCGTACAGCCGTACACACATACACACCTGCGTACAGCCATATACACACACATATATACAGACACCTGCGTACAGCCGTATACACACACATATATACAGACACCTGCGTACAGCCATATAAACACACATATATACAGACACATACACAGATATAGTCACATAGAAGTGTATACATATTTGAAAACATTCACATACAAATAATCATACACAAAAGACAGACACAATCCTATACACAGACACATACTGGAGGTGCTTTTTACTTTTGATGATTGGGGGACACTTCTCTCTCGTGCAGCCACAGACTTGTTTCATGCCATGGTAAATCCCTCTAAGCTAAAGGACCTGTGGTGACGTCACGCCCATGTGATCAGAAGGGGCAGGACCTCAGCAACGCAGGTGATGACAGAAAGAAACTCCAGGTGTCCTGGAGTTCTTTATGATAGAAGCGGGGACCGAGGTAAGACCTCCAGATGGAGGGTGCAGGGGGGCGCAGGGGGAGAGGGGGGGTGAAGCCTACATGATTATAGTGGACGGGAGGAAACATGGCCACGCCCACTAACAAAGCAGGTCACTCCCACTACCCAGTCAGCTTCTAATCACTGGGATGCAGCCACAACACTGGATGGAGGCAGCGCGCGCTGCATGACGTCATTATAACGCACTTGGCCGCGCACTTGGCCGCATGCCAGCGGCCGGGTCTCCTGTACTATGTGGCGGTCAGCACTGTCTGCGCCTGTCATTGTGGCCGGCCACATCTTAGTACAAGAGACACGGCCGCGCGCAATTCACTCTGCGCGGCCATGTGTGTTATAATGACATTATGCAGCAGGCACCCTCTGCCCCCCGCTAGCTACGCTACTGAGCTAAGGCCTTGCTTACATGTTGCATTTTTGCCGTGTTTTTGCTGCATTTTATTCTGCAGTTTTGTCACAAAACCTGAAGGAATTCTTAATGCCATCAATGTGAAGGAGAATCCTGAAGTCTCCTGTATACAGTACATTGAGTATTTCCTCTTTGAAAATATGCAGAAGATTTAAATCTTCTTCTTTTTACTTCTTTTTAGCATTTTTGCTGCAGAATTCACCCAGTGGAAAAAAAATCTGCACCAAAAACCTTTGTAAAAACCGTGCTAAAAATGCCCCGAAAAATTGTGTGTATTTTAAGCTGTGTTTTTCCTGCTAAAAAATGCAGTTATGGTGCAGAAATTCCTGCAGCAAATGGTTAATGTCTGCACGTACAGTACGCTAACGGTGCTCCTATTGCTGCAGATAGCTGAGCCAATTGGATATAATTCAAACAGTCACACATGTGGGTCAGACTAGGACTCTCGTGTTGTATACAATGATCTATAAAAAAAAATATTTGAGGCTGCTTTCCATAAATGTACATTGTATACATTTTAGGCATTTTGGCAGTTAGCAAAGTTATTAAATGTTCCATTTCTCACCATATCGTGTTTGGTTTTATGAAGAGGTTTTATGTTGGTTTCTCAAAGTCCATTTGTCTTTTGCTTTATTCTACTAATTTGTTGAATAGAAATACCCTTAATATTATGTGCCCTGATAACATCATACTTAATGAAGAAGAGCCCACATTAGCCCCAAGTATGAAGTAAGTTAACCTTTTGCAACTTTCACAAATGTTTATGTGGGGTTTGTGCAAATCAGGTATAACCACTAGGTGGAATGGTCTGATAACTCCTCTAGTAAGATATTTAGACAATTTAAAGAGGTTGTCTGGGTTTAGAATGACAGTCTTTAGTCACTTTATAGTGCTGGAGATGGGGAAAAAAGGCGCAATAGGGTCTTACCCGGTATGATGGTTAGTAATGTAGAGAAAAGGTACACTCACCTGGTTTGGTTGTGCCAGTCACAACCCCTTATACACATATGTGAGTGTCCGCGTGGTTCAGCAGCTGCCCCATGGATAACGTGGTTTAGTATAGATCACGGGTTTATGCCGCGCTAAAAACCACTGATGCCGGTATATTAAAAATTTCTTTTTTATTTCACAATCCTATGCGTTTCAGAGACATTGCCCGTCTCCTTCTTCAGGAAAAAGAAATCATTAATGAAAGATGATTTATTTTTTCTCCTGAAGAAGGAGACGGGCAATGTCTCTGAAACACGTAGGATTGTGAAATAAAAAATACATTTTTAATATACCGGCATCAGTGGTTTTTAGCGTGGCATAAACCCGCTTCCCTCTGTGATCTATACTAAACTTTAGTCACTTTATGTGACTGCAAAGTTTTGAATCCTCACAGCGTGTGCACCACATGCTGTAAGAATTCTCTGTTACCAGCACTATGCAATTTGTATTCATGTAGTCACTAGAGATGAGTGAACATGTTCGATAAAGGTTCTACAATCTAAAATTCGTCATGAGCTTTGCCCATGCGGATTCGGGTTCGATACCCAAGTACTTTTCTCAAAATAAGTAACTGTTCACGTTTACACTATTAGGCTATGTGCCCACGCTGCGGAAAATGCGCGGATTTTGCCGCGGATTTCTCGTGGAAAAGCCGCGGATTTTCCGAAAATCTGCAGCACAGCTACTCCCCAGCCATTTCTATGGCATTTGGGAAATGCTGTGCCCACGCTGCGAATTTTTCCGCAGCGGAAATCGAGCGGATTTCCGTGCGGAAAAATCTGCAGCATGTCAATTATTGTAGCGGATTTCTCCGCAGGGTCCCATATACTTACCTGCCTTGATAGAGACCCGAGTCACTTTCTCCGTCCGGTGTAGCGGCAGCGGCAGCAGCCCGGTGGATCCAGCCAGGTACAGGAAGGAAGAGGTGGGCGGAGCCTGCACGAGCTCCGGTCATGTGACAGCCGGAGCTAGTTCAGGCCCGCCCACCTCCAGCACAGTGAAACCAGACACTGCCTGACAGGGACCCGGCCGCCGGAAAGCGAGGTGCTGCATGATGGAGGTAAGTATAAACTTCCCCGATCACGGCAGCACTTTTTCTGCATTGAGGATGCAGTGCCAAAGCCATGGTACTGTATCCTCAATGCAGAATGCCCGCAGCATATCCGCAGGACATTCCGCAGCATGGAAACAGACAAAAGTTGTGGTGCTGTTTCCTGGGAGCACCTGCGGAATGTCGTGCGGATATATCCGCAGGACACTTTCCCCGTGGGCACATAGCCTTACAGAAACCATCCACTTCTGGCACCAATCACAGCCATGTCAAGTTTTGGCATGGCTGTGATTGGTCAGGGAAATCACTGTAAAAAAAGGAAGCAAAATGATTAAGGCAATGTGCGCATTAGAAAAGTGATTTTTCTTAAGAACATTTCTTGAAAAACTTCTGAGAGTTGAAGATTACCGCACCTGCGGTAAAAAAACGTACCAAAACCGCGGGAAAAATGCATGCGTTTTTGCCGCTTTTTTTATGCTGTAACTGCAATAAATAATATAGATAATAGATATTTAATCGATAGATAGACAGACAGATAATGGATAGAGGGAAAGCTGGATAGATGAATAGATAGATAATAGATAGAAAGATAGATAATAGATGAGAAAGATCTATATAATATCCCACCTTCCTGCATATTCTAAGCTGGCACCCTGTAGTGATTTTCAAGTGGCACTAAAGGGTGCTTAGCCTTGTATTTAGCCAAAAAATAAATAAATTAAAAAAAACGACATGAGGGCCCCCCTATCTTTTGTAACCAGCTAGGGTAAAGCAGACGGCTGCAGCCTGCAGACCACAGCTGGCAGCTTTACCTTGGCAGGTAATCCAAAACAGAGGGCACCCCACGCTGTTATTTTACATTAAATAAATAATTTAAAACAAAAAACGTGGGGTCCCCCCCAAATTGGATCACCAGCCAAGGTAAAGCGGACAGCTGTGGTCTGGTATGCTCAGACTAGGGAGGTCCACTGTTATTGGACATTCCCCAGCCTAAAAATAGCAGGCCACAGCCACCCCAGAAGTGGCGCATCCATAAGATGTGCCAATCCTGGTGCTTCGCCCCCACTCATCCCGTTGCCCTGGTGCGGTGGCAAACGAGGTAATATATGGGGTTGATGCCAGATGTGTAATGTCACCTGGAATCAAGCCCTGGGGTTAATGATGTCACAGTGTCTATGAGATACCCGACATCACAAACCCAGTCAGTAAGAAATAAAAAATAGACAACAAAAAAAGTTTTATTTGAAAAAACACTCCCAAAAACATTCCCTCTTTCACCAATTTATTGAAAAGAACAATCAATTCCAGGTCCGGCGTAATCCAATAAGGGGGTCCCACAATAATAATGTGAATTACTTTTGTTAATACTGCAACATTGTGGTTGACACATGGGGATGGAGCTATGGTCTCATATGTCTACAGTGTATTTCATGTCAAGCCGCATATTTTGTAGAAATATACTTCAATGATTGTTTTTTCTTTATTGTAACATTATGTTTGTTTTTATTTTATTTTTTTCATGTCTTTAGTCCCATGGTCCTTGTGAAAGATCTGCCTTGGATCGAAACGTTGGACGGACTACGTTTATACTTGCAAATGCTAAATAAATCATTATTGTCAAGCACTACTTTGGACTTCCTCATAATTCTATTGTGGTGTGCCGGAATCTTTTCGATTATTTTTGGGTGTTTGTGTTTTATTTCTCTTCACTTACATGATTAGGAATAGGGGACTCTCATAGAGATAGAATTTATCTATCAGTCAGGTGTGTATATATCAGTTTCCCACATATGCAGGTATACACAATAATATTATTGGTAGACACTTCCCTCTACAGGTGCCATGAAGTAGTAAGCATATAACTTCCTGACTCAGAAACTGGAAGGACAACTCTTGCTAATAATGGTATTATGGCATGGTCAGGGCAGAATACTTCAAAACATATATAAACGCCTCATACATTGTACAGTAGTAATGAAATGTAGGAGTAAAAGTGGTATAAACATGCTCTGCTGACATTCTTTTAGATGATATGATATTGGTGCTTAAAAGGATGGTCTTTATTTGATTGACGTGTTTCAAAGTCAACTGACATCTTCCTCAAGATCTCACACACATATATCTACACTAGTAATGAAGGATGACACAAGCTTTAATGACAAAATAGACAGTTTTAATGATTCATTTGTATTGTGCTCAAAAACACTCTCCATTTTGAAGTAAAAGAGGGTAGCTACTACTTTAATATAGATGGCCTACTCTTAAGGGGGCTTTACACGCTACGATATCATTAATGTTTTATCGTCGGGGTCACGTTGTTAGTGACGCACATCCGGCGTCATTAATGATATCGCAGCGTGTGACACGTACCTGCGACCTTAAGCGACCTCAAAAATGGTGAAAATTGTTCACCATGGAGAGGTCGTCCCAAACTCAAAAATCGGTAAGGGTTGTTTTTCGTTGTGGTTCGTCGCTCCTGCGGCAGCACACATCGCTGTATGTGACACCGCAGGAGCGAGGAACGTCTCCTTACCTGCCGCTGGCCACAATGCGGAAGGAAGAGGTGGGCGGGATGTTTACATCATGCTCGGCTCCGCCCCTCCGCTTTGATTGGCTGGCCGCTTAGTGACGTCGCGGTGACGTCGCTGTGATGCCGAACGTCCCTCCCCCTTGAGGGAGGGATTGTGCAGCAGTCACAGCGCTGACGGCGGCCAGGTAAGTACGTGTGATGCTGCCGTAGCGATAATGTTCGCTACGGCAGCGATCATCAACAATTGCATGCGCGACGGGGCCGGGTACTTACACGCTCGATATCGCTAGAAATTGCTAGCGATATCGCTACCGTGTAAAGCCCCCTTTAGGATGGGTCATTAATGTCTGATCGACTGGGGTCCGACACCTTGTACACCTGCCAAATAGCTGTTCTCGGTGCTGGCGGTGGCAGCAGGCGGAAAGAGATGCTCAGTTTTGGAGTTGCCCCATCAACTGATAGTGGCTGTGGACAGATACTGCACAACCACCACCTATTCATTTGAATGGAAGGCACATGTGCAGTACCTGGAGGCGGACGCTATCAGAAGATAAGGCAGCTCCGGAACTGTCTGTCCACCTGCAGCCACCACCGGCACTGAGAACAGCTGATTGGTGGGAGTGTAGGGTGTCAGACTCCAGTCGATCAGACATTGATCCTATTCTAAGGGGTACTTTGCACACTACGACATCACATGCCGATGCTTGCGATGCCAAGCGCAATAGTCCCCGCCCCCGTCGCAGCAGTGATATCTTGTGATAGCTGCCGTAGTGAACATTATCGCTACGGCAGCTTCACATGCACTTACCTTCCCTGCGACATCGCTCTGGCCGGCGACCCGCCTCCTTCCAAAGGGGGCAGGTCATGCGGCGTCACAGCGACGTCACATGGCAGGCGGCCAATAGAAGCGGAGGGGCGGAGATGAGCGGGTCGTAAACATCCCGCCTACCTCCGTCCTTCCGCATAGCCGGCGTGAGCCGTGGTGACGCAGGTAAGCTGATGTTCCTCACTCCTGCGGCTTCTCACACAGCGATGTGTGCTGCCGCAGGAACAAGGAATAACATCGTACTGTTGCTGCAGCGAAATTATGAAAATGTCGGACACTACACCGATGATACGATTACGACGCTTTTGCGCTCGTTAATCGTATCAAAAAGGATTTACACACTACGATATCGACAGCGACGCCGGAAGTGCGTCACTTTCGATTTGACCCCACCGACATCGCAGCCTCGATGTCGTAGTGTGCAAAGTACCCCTAAGGATAGGCCGTCAGTGTAAAAGTAGTGGCCAGCCTCTTTAAGATTTCAAACACATGTCGCGGGCGGAGGAGGGGACGCCGCGCTCTCCCTACTGCTCGGGTCCGGCCACCGCTGCTGCTGCGGCCTGCTGCTGCTCAGTGGCTCGAGCGATGGGCCGGATCCCGGGGACTCGAGCGGCACTCCTCGCCCGTGAGTGAAAGGGGATGGGTTTTTGGGATTGTTTATTGTCCGTGACGCCACCCACGGTTGTGGTGATTTTTGATAGCACCACCGCTGCTCTGTATGGGGATCCCGGGAGCGATGACGGGGAGCAGCAAAGTTGTTAGTTCTCCCCTCCGTGGGTAGGGGGTGGTTGTCCCGGGGCCCAGTGATGAGATGGGAGATGAGGGATGGCAGGCCCGGTGCGGGGCTTGGTGAGGTGCAGGGTCACGGGGGCAGCACTGTGCCTCACGGCACGGTGGTACTCACTCAGCCTGAGACGGTGACACAGTTCTCGGTAAAACACACGGCTGGAAAGACGGTTCCCACGGATGGCTGCTGTTGCTATTCCCCGGTAGTTAGCGGTGACTGTCTCTTTTCCTGCACCTAAATCAATGTTGGTAGTGATGGGTTCCCACCGGTAACCCGCGCCCCGACCTGGATATGGGCCGGAGGAGCCCCTCTTTGCCCGCAGGCGCTGGCCCTGAGAAACTGGTGCCTTGGCGGTGGCGGTGTCTCTCGCATACGGTTGGACTGTTGCCTTCTATCGGGACTTAGTTGCTTGGAGACCCAGGAGGTCCCCTTCACTGACGGATTTGGCAAATTCACGGCGACTCCTAGCCTTGCCGGGATCCGAAAGGCCCCTGCCACTGGTGCTGGCTTCTCCTTGTGTACCGGTCCGGTACCGCCGGGTCACCACCCGTCCGCGGTCCTTACGGCAACTCCGATCAGCCTCCACTGCAGACGGTCACCGCCGTCTGCTAACCTTGCTGTCTCGGTCCGGGGCACACACCCGGACCAACTTCAGGCTTTTTGCTGTCACTTTTCCTTCTCTTTCCACCTTCACTACTTTCCCTCCTTCCACTTTGAACTCCCAACCTAATCTGCCTGGTTTTCCCGCCTCCAGGACTGTGAACTCTTTGGTGGGTGGAGACCAAGCGCCTGGCTCCACCCCGTGGTGTGGATATCAGCCCCTGGAGGAAGGCAACAAGGATTTTTAGGTTTAGCTAAGATGTTCCTAACCGGGGTGTAGGGTGTGGGGATGTCATTACCTGTGACCCCTGGCTTGCCCAGGGCGTCACATTCCCCCTTAGCAAAATGCAGACCGTCCGCGGGCTGCCCGTCCAACACCGGTTTTATTTTTCTGAAAAAAGATAAAAACATAATACAATGATAATAACTTCATCCCACAACGGGAGGCACTTTACTTAAATGTTACGGTTTTAACGATTGCTGCTGCCGCTCTCTCCCACCCAAGTAACCTGGCCCTAATGCTGCCCCTAAGAAACAGGCAGCACCCCTTGACCCCAGTCCTGAACCAAGTCACCCGAGCGGGATCTGTCCTTCCCCTCCAGAGGGTAGCCACCGGTTCCGGTGGTGGCTGGGCCCCAGCCTGCTCCACTGCGGGCCCTCCCTCCAACCTGCCTCTCCGGAGGCGGTAACGGTTAGCTGCAACAAAACATTTTTATTTACAACCCACTAACATTTGTGGTTGCCCTGCAAGTTCTCGGGCCTGTTCATAGAAGTTTCTATGTAAAAACTGTGGATGATCACCATTAGGACAACAATGTCTGCAACGGCCGGTTCCAAATCACAGTTGTAGACAATCAGGTTACTCCATCGGTTGATCACTTTCATTTTTCTCATTCAAAACTTTTAAACTTTAAACACACACATACTCTCTCCCCTTTTTAAAGAACGGTTTCCCTGTACCTAAGTGGGGGTCTACCTAGGTTGGGGCGAGTGGACCTCCGGGGTCCAGTGTCAGTGGTGGCAGGCTGTGGGGGAGAGAGAACAATCAGTCTCTCTACCCTGTCATCGTGTGGGGCAGGCGGAGGCATAGGGGAGCTGGGCACAGGTTCATCCCTGGGCACTGGCACTGGTTCTGGCTCACGGTTGACCGCCTCCATCATTTCTTCATCCACGGGTTGTGGGAATAGTATCACTGGAAGAATCACCGCGCCGTTCTGCGTAGGCCAGTCTGCTGGGAAGTCACCCATCACGGTGTGGATTACCTCTTTTGCCTTCTCTGCTGGTGGAGGAACCGGTACTTCAGCCGTTGCCCTCAATGCTGGTGGGCACCTTTTCAGATGGTCCCGGGAAATTGTGGCCAAAGTGCCCCCTTGGTCACGACTGATCTGGTAGGCCTTCCCATCTTCCCATCCTGTGGGCTGTATGACGTATGGGGTTTGTTCCCATTGATCATCCAGCTTGTGGGTTCTCCTCTTCCGCTTCAGCACTACATCTCCAGGCTGAAAAGGGCCAGCAGACGCCTTTTGATTGAAGCACTGCTCCTGCTGTTCCCGACTCCGACTCAAGTTCTTCTCGACATATTCTTGAATCTGCCGGTATTGTACCTTCCGCCGAGTTTCCCATTCAGCTGTCGAAGGGAGTGCTTCTGGGGCCTCCAATCCCATGTCCAGATCCACCGGTAGCCGACCGGGCCGAGCCCTCATCAGGTATGCTGGGGTGCACTTCGTCGAACTGGAAGGGATATTGTTATACATATCGACCAAGTCGGGTAGCTTCTCTGGCCACAGGTTCCGCTCTTCCAGCGGCAACGTCTTGAGGAGTCCCAGGACCAAGTCGTTCATCTTCTCACACATGCCGTTGGTCTGGGCATGGTAAGGGGTGGTCCGGATCTTCTTGCAGCCATACAACTGGCAGAACTCATGGAACACCTCCGCTTCAAAGGCCGGGCCTTGGTCAGTAAGCACTTTCTCTGGGTATCCATGTGGTCGGCAGAAATAAGCCTGGAACGCTCTAGCGGCAGTACGACCAGTTAGGTCCTTGACTGGGACAACCACCATGAACCTCGAATAATGGTCTACTATGGTCAAAGCGTAGGTGTACCCACTTCGACTGGGGGTGAGCTTGACATGGTCCAGGGCGACCAGCTCCAGCGGCTGATGTATAATGATTGGGTGTAGGGGCGCCTTCTGGCTAGCCTCGTCCTTCCTCCTCAGCGTGCAAGGACCGCACTCTCGGCACCAGGCCTCTACAGACTCCCGCATCCCACTCCAATAGAACCGCTCTCTCAACAGCATCTCCAGCTTCTTCCATCCGAAGTGTCCGGCACCATCATGGTATGCCTGCAGAACAGTGGGCACATCAGCTTGGGGAATCACCAACTGGCGGATTTTCTCATGAGTCTTCGGGTTGATCAGCTCACGGTACAACTTCCCCTGATGTAGATAGAGCCGGGTCCATTCCTTCCACAAGCGTTGGGCTTCAGCTGGGGCGGCAGGGTCCATCCCAGCAGCGCCTTGCTCCACCAGGGTCTTGACTAGGCGGACAGCGGGCGCCTGGTTTTGAGCTTCCTGCCACTCCTGACTGGGCAGCGGATCCAGGTTCACCCGTTGTTGGTGGACATGTACCTTCTCAGTTGGTGGCTGGTGAAATGCAGGCAACTCGATCTCTTCGAGGTCGTCATCCTCGCACCCTTCTTCTGACAAGTGGGGCATCCGAGAGAGTGCATCAGCATTAACATTGACACGACCGGCCCTGTATCTGATCGTGAAGTCATAGTTGGCTAGCCTGGCCACCCACCGTTGTTCCAGCGCACCCAACTTGGCCGTGTCCAGGTGGGTCAGCGGATTGTTATCCGTGAAAGCGGTGAATTTTGCTGCAGCCAAGTAATGGCGGAACCGCTCGGTGATAGCCCATACCAGCGCCAGGAGCTCGAGCTTGAAGGAGCTGTAGTTCTCAGGGTTCCTTTCAGTCGGCCGGAGTTTTCAGCTAGCATAAGCAATCACTTTTTCTTTCCCGTACTGAACCTGGGATAGGACTGCCCTCAAACCCACATTGTTGGCATCAGTGTAGAGGATGAATGGGCGGCTGTAATCAGGGTACGCTAGGATCTCCTCTCCGGTCAAGGCCGCTTTCAGCTGGCGGAAGGATTCCTCATGCCTATCTTCCCACACCAGTGGGACTCCGAGGGGTCTACCGCCTTTGGTCTGTCCCACGAGGAGGTCTTGCATGGGGGCCGCCATCTTCGTGTATCCTTTGATGAAGTGACGGTAGTACCCTACTAGACCCAGAAACTGCCTTACTTCCCTCACTGTGGTTGGCCTCGGCCAGTCTTGGATGGCAGTGACCTTCTCGGGGTCGGGGGCAACACCTTCTGCTCCCACTACATGCCCCAGGTAATGCCCTCTGGGTTTCAACAGATGACACTTGGAGGGCTTCAACTTCATCTCGTACTTGGCAAGGGACGCAAACACCTCGGCCAGGTGTTCCAGATGGGCTTCATATGTCTGTGAATACACAATTACATCATCCAGGTACAACAGGACGGTCTAAAAATTCAGATGCCCCAAACAGCACTCCATCAGCCGTTGGAAGGTACCAGGGGCATTGCACAGCCCAAACGGCATACTGTTGAATTCACAGAGTCCCATAGGGGTGGTAAAGGCAGTTTTCTCTAGGTCTTCGGGTGCCACAGCCACCTGCCAGTACCCACTGGTGAGTTCAAGGGTGGAGAAGTAGTTTGCGGTCCTCAACGCAGACAAGGACTCTTCGATACGGGGTAGAGGGTAAGCATCTTTATGCGTTATCTGGTTAATCTTCCGGTAATCCACGCACATCCGCATAGTGCCGTCCTTCTTCTTAACCAGCACCAACGGGGCGGCCCAGGGACTACAACTGTCCCTGATAACCCCTGCCTCCTTCATGTTCCTCAACATGTCCTTGGCGCACTGGTAGTGTGCAGGGGGAATGGGCCTGTACCTCTCTTTGATTGGGGGATGTTCACCGGTAGGGATATGGTGTTGGACCCCTTTAATCTGCCCAAAGTCTAGGGGATGTTTGCTAAAGACTTGTTCGTACTCCCGTACTACCCTGTACACCCCTTCTTTGTGATGTGTAGGGGTACCGTCAGTGCCCACGTGTAGCTGTTGGTGCCACTCCTCTGACTCCCCTTGGGGTGGATGAGTGCTGGCAGTAGGTAGTGAAACTGGAGGAGCTGCTTCATGGATGGTGTGGGGATCTAGGGTGAGCAACTTGGCAAGTGTAGCATACCGGGGAAGCATGACCTCTTCCTCCCCACAGTTCAGTACCCTCACAGGCACTCTCCTTTTTTTTACATCCACCACCCCTCGGGCAGCCATTACCGTGGGCCAGTGTTTGGAGGGCATGGGCTCTATCATGGCTGGGTAGTCACGCCCCTGAGGCCCTACTGCTGCCCTACACCAAATTATCATCTCAGTCCTAGGGGGCACAGTCAACGGGGCAACATCCTTTACTCTTACTCCACCAATCTCCCCTCCCGTCGAGGCTACATGCTGGCGGTACATCAAGGCTCTGATCTCACGCTGCACAGCTCTTTGTCGGCTCCCCGCCGCCGTGGCGGCCAGCTGCTGCAGGAGGGCCAACACATCACTAATACAGTGCTCCATCACATTAGTTCCCAGCACTATCTTCGGGTTATGATCACTGGGTTCATTCATGATCACAATCATACCCTGGTGTTGCAGTTCAGCTCTCCCCACTGTCATGGCCACTTGTTTATACCCCACTTGGGTCAGTGGGAGTCCATCAGCAGCAATCAGTGTTATGCTAGTATCTGGGGGAGTCAGTTCGTCTGTCCCCCAATACCGTTGGTACAATGTGTATGGGATGGTGGTTACCTGTGATCTAGTGTCCAAGAGAGCCATCACCGGTATGCCATCCACAGCCACGGGGATGATGGGCCGGGCCCCGATATACCGATCCCACCAGTCTGGAGGGCCACGGGGTTCTACTCCTGAGGATTGGCCCGTGGCCCAAGGGGTTGCTCATTTAACGGGCACTGTCGGAAGTAATAGCCAGGTTTGCTGCACTTGTAGCAGGTTGGAGGTCTGTTCCTCGAGTTATTAGCACTTCTCCGCTGCATCCAGGGAACATCCTCAGGGCTGTCGGCGAGATGTATCTTGTCTGGAGGCTGGGATCTGGTCAGAGGTTGGAGTGTGGCGAGAATCTTGGCGAGGTCTCCATCCATACGGCGGACCTGGGCAGCCAGTTTTTCCATCGTGCTGCTTGGAGCTGTAGGTACTGGAGAGGCTGGTAGGGCAGGGCCACCACTACGGGGGCCATCTCAACTGGCCATGGGGTTGGTTCCAAGACTTCTGAAGCTGGGGGTTGCAGAGCTTTAATGGCCCGTTCCTTTAGCACAGCAAAGTCCACATCAGGGTGTTCCAGGGCCCACAGCCGGAGTTGCTTGCGATCCTCAGGGGACCTCATCCCCTGCACAAATTGCTCTACTAACATTTTATTGCTGTCTGCCTCATTGATGGCGTCCACCCGCTTCAGTGTGCGGAGGGTGGTTTGCAGACGTAAAGCGTAGTCCCGAATGTTGTCCACAGACCGTTGTCGACATTGGTAAAACTGCATCCTCAGCTCAGCTTCAGTACGGGTCTCAAAGGCAGTCTGTAGTTTCACAAAGATGGTGTCTACAGAGGACCGGTCCCCCTCGGCCCAGGTCTCCGCCTCCTGCTCAGCCGCGCCGGTTAGCTGGCCCAGTACTATCGCTGCACGTTGCTTATCAGTCAGGGGGTACAATTCTAGAAGCGGGTTAAGCTTTTTCCCGGAAGACCTGTAACGCATCAGGTTTCCCGTCGTACTGCGGTAGCCAGGTAGCTCCGGGCACATATGGCAAGGAGAATGGCATCACCTGAGCGAGAGCTGGGACCGCGGCAGCCCCCGCCAGCGCGGCCGGGACCTGGGCAGGCCCATTCCCATTCACGGGTGCCACTGCAGCTGCGACCGCCGCTCCTCCAGCAGCTCCGTCGGGCGCAGACATCTTGCTTCCGCCCCCCTTAGCCTCTTTCCGGCCCCTTCTCTATCGGGGCGGGGTTTTGGCCTTCGCGCCCCCACTACTTGAGAAGACGCTCGAGCGGGAACTTTTCGCGCCAAAGATGGAGGCTTCTGAAATTTTCTGGCCGGATACCTCCGGCGGTAACAAGGCGCACCTCTACCCAACGGCAAAGCGGTAAGATCCTGTTCGTGACACCAAGTTGTCGCGGGCGGAGGAGGGGATGCCGCGTTCTCCCTACTGCTCGGGTCCGGCCGCCTCTGCTGCTGCGGCCTGCTGCTGCTCGGTGGCTTGAGCGATGGGCCGGATCCCGGGGACTCGAGCGGCGCTCCTCACCCGTGAGTGAAAGGGGATGGGTTTTTGGGATTGTTTATTGTCCGTGACGCCACCCACGGTTGTGGTGATTTTTGATAGCACCACCGCTGCTCTGTATGGGGATCCCGGGAGCGATGACGGGGAGCAGCAAAGTTGTTAGTTCTCCCCTCCGTGGGTAGGGGGTGGTTGTCCCGGGGCCCAGTGATGAGATGGGAGATGAGGGATGGCAGGCCCGGTGCGGGGCTTGGTGAGGTGCAGGGTCGCAGGGGCAGCTCTGTGCCTCACGGCACAGTGGTACTCACTCAGCCTGAGACGGTGACACAGTTCTCGGTAAAACACACGGCTGGAAAGACGGTTCCCACGGATGGCTGCTGTTGCTATTCCCCGGTAGTTAGCGGTGACTGTCTTTTTTCCTGCACCTAAGTCAATGTTGGTAGCGATGGGTTCCCACCGGTAACCCGCTCCCCGACCTGGATATGGGCCAGAGGAGCCCCTCTTTGCCCGCAGGCGCTGGCCCTGAGAAACTGGTGCCTTGGCGGTGGCGGTGTCTCTCGCATACGGTTGGACTGTTGCCTTCTATCGGGACTTAGTTGCTTGGAGACCCAGGAGGTCCCCTTCACTGACGGATTTGGCAAATTCACGGCAACTCCTAGCCTTGCCGGGATCCGAAAGGCCCCTGCCACTGGTGCTGGCTTCTCCTTGTGTACCGGTCCGGTACCGCCGGGCCACCACCCGTCCGCGGTCCTTACGGCAACTCCGATCAGCCTCCACTGCAGACGGTCACCGCCATCTGCTAACCTTGCTGTCTCGGTCCGGGGAACACACCCGGACTAACTTCAGGCTTTTTGCTGTCACTTTTCCTTCTCTTTCCACCTTCACTACTTTCCCTCCTTCCACTTTGAACTCCCAACCTAATCTGCCTGGTTTTCCCGCCTCCAGGACTGTGAACTCCTTGGTGGGTGGAGACCAACCACCTGGCTCCACCCCCTGGTGTGGACATCAGCCCCTGGAGGAAGGCAACAAAGATTTTTAGGTTTAGCTAAGATGTTCCTAACCGGGGTGTAGGGTGTGGTGATGTCATTACCTGTGACCCCTGGCTTGCCCAGGGCGTCACACACACTCAACAAATCAAAGTGCTCTCGCTAGCCAATAGATGAAAATGTGCTTTCTTGTCCATGCTGTGACAAACAAAAGGCCTCATGACATTTGCAGTCCAAATTCTTCATCTGCAATGATGACAAAAAGTGCTGGAGGAACAGATGGTCCTGGAAGGATTTGTGGATCCTGCATCTATCGGTATTTGCTTTCAGCCAAGGCAAATAGTGCGATTAAAGTATACTGTTTATCATTGGAGCATTGGGAGCCTGAGATCGGCAGCTAATTCACACTGTTATGTTTGCCATCCATATCCCCAAGACAATTGGGAAGCTGTATAATATGTTGGAAACCTTGCACAATGTTGATCCAGTCTCCTGTTGTACACAGTTCTTTTGGAGGGATGAGATCACAGGTTTTCTAAACTATCCCTGAGATTGTGAAGAGCCAAAGTAAAAACTCAAAACGCAGTGAAGAAAATTAATTTCCAGCAGCAATAAATTTATGGCAATAAAAACAAAATGTCTTAGCAATAAAATAAAACATTGTACATTTTTTTTATGTGTCCACTAATTAAAAATTAAAAAATGGCATGTATAAAAAAAAAAGGTTAATGCACACAAAATAGTAGAAAATCATGAAAAAATATTAGTATAAGTTAAAATATAATTTCATTCATAACAATAACACTAGAATTTTCTTACATCGGAGCAATGCTAATCTTCCATTAGGAGTTATGGCTTTAATGCTATGTGCACAGGCTGAGTATATGGTGCAGAAATTTTCTGCATCAAATCTGCATTTTCTGGTGCATTTTTTCATGCATTTTTTATAAAAAAGTCAATGGGTGGAAAGACTGAAAAATGCAGTCAAAAACGCAACAAGAACTGACATGATACAGAATATTCTCTACACCAAATCTGCAAGGAAAAAATAAGCAACGTGCGCACGACACTTCAGAATTCTCATAGATTTGCTGGCATAAGGATAGGCATGCAGTTTTGTGACAAAAAAGTGCAAAAAAAATGAATGCATCACAAATACAGATCAAGGACACATTTTTACATTTTTTGGTCAATGTAGCTAAGCTGATGACAGCACTTATTGAGCAGCCCATCAACACATTATAGAAAAGTGACAGCAGGTGGTAAATTTGGCTGAATGCTGTTTAAAGTTCTGTAAAGTTTGAAGTGACACTTGGATCAATACTGAGACAATATAGGGTGAACTTGCAGCCTTCTACTTTGCAGTCTTCTAACCACAACCTACTGTCCCCATACGTTGGGATATAAGACGTTCCAACCCATACATGAGCCCCAACCCATAACCTAGGACATAATCCATGCCAAAAAAACATTGTCTCCAGTTAATAAAGGGAAAAAAACCCAAAATGACAATATGTCATGGAATACCAAAACCAAAGGCTGTATGCTAAAGCACAACAAAATGGTGTTGGAAAGGCAATGTGACCTTCAGAAGTTCCTTGTATGGGGTAGAGTCATAGAAAAGACCACTTAAAAATTAAATTACATCCTTAACAAAATGGAACACTCGGATGGCAAAAAACGGACATTTACATAAAAAATAAGCGGATTGGAAAATTGGACAATCGTTCAATTTTTCACATGTGCAAAAAAAATAGACTTGTGAAACTGACCTATGATGTATTTTTTCTCTAGCAACGTGTTGTGGAAAAAAAAATAAAAAGATAGGAATACATTGGAAAGGAAAGTAATAAATTTAACAGCAGCATTTCTTATTGAACAAAGACATCTGAAATTGCTCCTATTCATACTATTTGTTTAAAAAGGACCTTTCACCAAATCTTTCATGTTAAACTGGTTACAGGGTGTAATTGTGGCTGCAGAATGGAATAAAACTTTGTTTGTTGTTTTTTTAATTACGCCTCTCTGATGCAAGTATTTAGACTGCTCATAATCAGTGATCTGCTGTGTCAGATACTGTATGCATAGTATTTCACTTTATTAGGCTGCTTTCACACTACGTTTATTTAACATCCGTCATGAACGTTTTTTTAACGCAAAAGCGGATCCAGTGCAAATGCGTTTTCATTTCAATGCATTTGCAATGGACTCGCGTTAACATGCGTTCACCTGCGTTTGTGTGTGTTATAGTGAGGATCCAGCGACTTGCAGTTTTTTAACATTTTTCAAAAACCCTACTTGTAGCGTTTTTGAGCTGCGTCCAAATACTGCAAATTGCTGGATCCTGACTAAACAGCATGCAAACGCATGTGAACGCTGGCATGCTGATAGACAGGATCCTGCTTGCTCTACTGAGCATGCCCAGAACCAGTCTCGCGTGATCAGTCCCTCTCTCTCCTCCCTCTCTCACCCTCTCCCTCCACCCTCTCATTCCTCCCTCTCTCACTCTGTCTCTGTCTCTCCCCCTCCCTCTCCTGTCTCTCTCTCCCACCTGAGAGCTGCGGACACTCGTAACCAAGGTAAATATCGGGTAACCACTTCTCTTAGTTACCCGATGTTTACGTTGGTTACGTGTACAGACGCTCGTAACCAAGATAAATATCGGGTATCCAAGCAAGTTACCCGATGTTTACCTTGGTTACGAACCTCCGCAGTTGTAAGAAGCCGGCTCCCAGTCTGGCACGTTTAGTTCCCCTCACTCCCGATCACATGACTCCAATGCCCGCCCCTAAACATCCAGTGACAGGATCCTGCAAAATAACACATGCGTTAGCATGCGTTTTTTGCTGTAAAAGCAGGATCCGCTTTTACAGCAAAAAAACGTTCATGACGCATGTTAAAAAAACGTAGAGTGAAAGCAGCCTTAGATGGGTTTTCCTGCCTCTCTGCAGCACTCCCCTGTCTATCACTATCACACTGGTCACGGCTCTGATCGGCATGAGAACACTCCAGAGTAGAGAGCAGTTTGATAGTGATAGATAGTGAAATGCTCGGGAGAGACAAGGAAAATTAGTGTACATATTGGTGAAAGGGATGGACAGTGAAGCTCAGTAGTGTCAGTGAAAACTCCTCTCATGAAGAGAAGTGATGCTGATAATTTTGTATCAGTCCCTCAACAATCTCTTCTCCCTAAGCAGCGAGATCTTGTGATAATTGATTTTTGAGATCTCACTACTTAATGAGATCTGAATGTAGATGCACTGATTTTTCACAGAGCATTTCAACACATTCCCCCTTTACATAATGAGATCCCTCATGTTTACTGCACTTAAATGCTGTTACCTCAAGCTATCCTACTTGTATACTGCCCCCTCTTCACATTTTGTCTCATACTGTCTTTCTGATCTTGCACTGTCTCTCCTGTATACTTTCTCTCTTACCGTGACCTCAAATTGTCCCTCGTGTATACTGTCCCCTCTCAACACTGTGATCTTCCATTGTCCCTCATGTATATTGCCCTCATATTGTGAACTCAAACTGTTGTTCTGTATACTATTCCACTCATATACCATGACCTCAAAATATCCCTATTGCATTCTCTATATACTCTGACCTCAAATTGTACCTCCTGTATACTGCCCCCTCTCCACACTGTGATCTTCCATTACCCCTTCTATACTCTGCCCTTGTACTGCCCCCGTGCAAGCAGCCGAGCCGCTCGGATCCGGAATCCCGGTGGCTCGAGGGGTCTCTGGACCCGGGGGTTCATGCGGACACTCGAATTGGAATAAGGGGGGTATGTACAGGGGAGTTAGACGTTCGTGACGCCACCCACGGTGCGTGGTAATATGGAGTACCACCGCTGCTGTTGGGGAGCCCGGTTGCGGTGGTATGGCAGCCTCCGTGGGTAGGGGGTTGCACCACGAGGCCCGGTGGTGTTGGTGATAAGGATGTCATTGGGAAAAGGAAGGGGTTTTCTGCGTACTCACTCAGTCCAAGAATACTGACACCGACAGCTTGTAAACCAGAAGTCTGAGCACCACTGTAGCAGGGAGGGAGCATGCGTGGATCCGTTGCCTTGGTGTTGCTTGTTAGCCTGTGGCCTTTTCCGTGGCACCTTCTCAATGTTGGACCCTATAGTATGGAACTAATCAGGTCCCGCTCACCCGTATTACTAACGGAGTGATCTTGCTCTCAGGGTTCACGCTTGGGATTTTCTGGACTGTATTGTGGGAAAGTCCTATCCCCTCGTTGCGCTAGTACCCCGATTTTGGAGCGGGTGAGGGATGAATCTTGAAGACTTCACCCCCGCCGGGTAAATTACCAGGACGCTTGAAGCTACTTCCCGGCCTTGTGTCCACGTACCCCGTCGTGCCCTGGCCCCTGCCCGGAGATGGCTCAAGGCCGCCGGCTGCCCTCCTTGGCAGTCCGTGCCCCTTTACATGATCCCCTGCGACCGGGGTTCCAGCTCCTACCAGGCCCAGACCAACGTCTGCTACCTAGTAACGGAGGAGCCCAGCTCCTAACCTTTGACCTCTCCTCTTGAGAGTCACCACTAAACTGACTACTCCTTTTCACTTTTTCACTTTCCCCTACCAACCCCCCAAGTGGGCGGCCCTATTCCCTTCAGGACCCAATGGTATGTCTGGTGGGTATGGTGCAAAGTGTTCCTTGGATTTTGAATGGCTAAGCTCTTAGCAATACCAAAGGACCAGGATTCGTAACTAAGGAGGATTGTATATCATGCAGAAGGGCAGATTGCACAATACCCTGTGACGTCCTGATAGGCCAGGGCGCCACACCCTCATACTGTGAACTCAAACAGTTTCTTCTGTATACCGTTGCACTCCTATACTGTGACCTCAAATTATCCTTCCCTCATATGGCACCCTCTACATACTGTGAAATCTTACTGTCCCTCCAGTATACTGCTACTCTCCACACTGTGCTCCTTTTTACTGCCCTCATACTGTGAACTCACACTGTCTGTCCTGTAAATTTTTCCACTCCCATACTGTGACCTCAAACTATCCCTCCTGCATAGAGAACCCTCAACATACTTTGACCTCACTCTGTCCCTCCAGGATATTGCCCCCATACTGTGACTTCAAACTGTTCCTCTTGAATACTGTCTCCTCTCTGTAGTGTGCCCTCACATCTTTCCTACTGTATTGCCAACTCGCCATACTGTGACATCTCACAGTTTCTCTTCTATACTTCCTATCTCCACAGTGTTTCCTATCACAGTATCTTCTGAATACTCCCCTCTATACTGTGACCTTACAGGGTCTCCGTTATACTGCCCTCCATACTGTGACCTCATATTATACAACCTGAACACTGCCTTCTCTCCACACTGTGTCCTCACATTATCTCTCTTATATACTGCCTTTCATATTGAGACCTCATACTGTCTCTACCAGTATAATGCACCCCCTCATTCTGTGACCCCATGCTGTCCCTCCTGTATACTGAACACTCTCCATTTTGTGTCCTCAAAGTGTCCTTCTTCTATCCTGCGCCTTTAACACTGTGACCTCACACTGCCCTTCCTGTATACTACCCATTTCCTATACTATAACGTTCCACTTTTCCTCTTGTATAATGCCCCCTCTATTGACTATCCATACTAAATATTGGCCCTTCTGCACACTGCCACCCCACAGTCTCATTCCTGTAAACTCTTGCATCTCAAAACTGCAACTTTACACTATCTCTCCTGTATATTGCCTCCTATACTGTGACCTCACACTTCCTCTTGTATACTGCACCCCTCTCATACTGGGATTTCACACTTTCCTTCGTGTATACTACCTCCTCTTCACACTGCCCTAGCACTGTCACCATCACACAAGTTTTGTTCCCAATGCGGTTCATGTTACTTGAAATGTATGTATCTATATAGTATATTTTGCCCACACAAAACTCTCTGGTGGACTGGTTAGGATAAAAGGACTTGTCCACTACTAAGACAACCACTTCCATGCCACATATTTCACCGAATTAAAATATAAAACCTTGTTCCTGTGATGCCCCGGACTAGTCGGGTCGTCCCAGGTAGTCACACAAAACAACACCCCCTCCCGGTTAGGTGACATCAGCAAACTAAAAACCTTGTCACTACCCTCCAGGTTTGATGTCCACACCAGAGGGACGGAGCCAGATGGTTGGCTCCGCCCACCGAGGAGTTCACAGGCCTGGAGGTGGGAAAACAGTTAGTCAAGTTCAAGGAGTAGGAGAGTCAAGTTCAGGTTCCAGTAGAGTCAAGTTCAGGGACAAGGAGAGAGCAGTCAAGGTCATGGGCAGTCCTGTGTCCGTGCCCTGATAAGAGACTACCAGGTGGCTGGGTCAGAGCCCAGTCACCATTGGCAAGGAGGCAGACGGTGGTGGCCGCCTGCAGGAGACCAGGAATATGACTGGTGGAACCGTAAGGGACCGGGACAGGGTAGTGGCGTACCGGGACCGAACCGGGGAGCCAACTGGATACCGGAGCACCAGGCAGGGTACTCAGGCCCTGTACAAAGCCCTGAACCGACAGGGCCGAGTCAAATCAACTGATTGCGGACTGGACTTAAGGACCTATCCCACACAAGTCCCTTTAGAAGACAACAGCCCAACCATACACGGTAAAGCCACTGCCAAGGCATAGAGACCCAAAGGGCCAGCGTCTGCGGGCAAACGGGCTCCTACGGCATATGCAAGTCGGGGAGCGGACTACCGGTGTCTAGGCATAGGAGTCAAACATTTACACACAGAGGTGCAGGAGAAAGGCGGAAACCACCAACCTATTCTGGGAGAATCTGCAGCCGGCTGCGGGCCCCGTTCATCACTCTGTTTGGTTTACCAGAGACTCCAGTGTCTTGTGTCAGAGTGAGTACACCAGTGCCATCAGGCACCGCACCGCACTGCACCACAACACTTCACCCTGCACCCCGGCTCTCGCCTACCGGGCCCCGGGATCAACACCCTCTACCCACAGAGGGGTCAACACCTAGCTGCGCCATTACACCGCTCCCGAGAGCCCCCCATACCTTCACCACAGCGGTGGTGTCTACAATCACCACAACCCGTGGGTGGCGTCACGAACTAACATCCAAAACCAAACCACCCCGGCCCCGGCCGTGGAACTCATCACCCAAATCCCCGCGTGTAGCGCCAACTCCCTTGCAGAGCGACATGACCCCCGGGTCCGTGAGAGGATCGAGCCACCACCCGCAGCACGAGCAGGGATCCGAGCGGCTTGGCGGTCGCAGCCGAGCCTGCGGGGTGGTACACATCAACTCTTCTGGCATCTGCGAACAGGATAGAACCGTCCATTTACCTGTGGAAGTGCGCCTTCAGATCATCGCCAGTGGCGTCTCGCAGAAAAATTGGAGAATCCGCCATCCTGGGCGTGAAAAGTTCCCGCCCGAGCTGTTTTCCCTGAACAGAAAGGGCGCAAAGACGAAGACCCATCCCCCGAGAGCAGAGCGGAGCAAAAAGCAAGTGAAGTGCTCGTAAAAACACCAAGGGGGGGCGGTTGAAGATCCAGCCTCATGTGACTGGGGAAATAAAAGGCAGGGACTACATGATTCTGCTGCCCGTCTGGTTCCTGGACATCCGTCAAGCAACATGTCCTCCCCATCTGGCAAGCTCGCAACCCCAGAGCCCGCGCCTGGAACAGCGGCGTAGGTGGAAGCCCGGACTACCTTGATGTGTTGCCGCTTGCAGGCCCAGGTGCGATGCCTCATGGGGCGGTGGGTAGCCGAGATGAGGGAAATCGTGACAGCCGTGCGAGCACATGAAGTGGAGGCAGAGTTTGGAGAGCGGGTAAGTGACCCACGCCCCTGTGTCCTTGAGAGACTGGTCATCGCGGCTGAGGGACCCCGTATGCTGCCACTCTCCATGCTGCTTCCCTCATCGCTCGTGCCAGTTGCCGCTGCTCCCCGACTTGGTCCACTGCCCCCGCCACCGGCAGTGGAGCCTGTCCCGCCCGCCTGTGAGGACTCACCTGGGAAAGCAGCCCGCGGACGACCGCTTCCCCGGTTGGCACCGATCCCGCTTCCATGGAAGGTGCCCGTTCCCCGAGGAGAGCAGCCGGTCCCGAAAGTGACCACGCCCAGAGAAGTTCCGGCCGAGGCAGTCTGCCCGGCCAGGAAAATGATGGATGCTGACCGTAAGGAGGCCCAGAGGATAACGCTGGCCGTTCCCAGGTCCCAGGCCTCGGCTGAGGCAGCGGAGGGTTGTCGCTGCAAGGCAGCACGGCAGGCCGCGACACAGCGGGGTTCCCCAGCTCAGATGATGCCGGTCATAGCCGCATGGTGGAGCTCCAGCTGGGCCCGACCCCTGCAAAAGAGGACCAGGCAGACGCTCCATATTGGGAGCGGCAGCAGAACCCACTGGGCCGGGAGATCGAAGCCCGTGAGAGGCAGAAGGCTGAGGTATTGGCCCGTACCATCCGGGAGAAGGAGCATCTCCGGAGCTCTACCTACAGGGTACGTGGCCCAACCTACGAGGGTCAGGTCCAGCAATTTGACCCCCAGCGTGGATGGGGGTTCATCTTTGAACCGGGCCTGGAGGCCGAAGTTTTCTTTTCCCGGCGGGACATCAACTCTCATCTCCCCCTGGGTCACCCAGATCGTGACCTGAAGCCCCGTGAGCTTGTCACCTACACCCGGCACTGCGGGGAGAGAGGCTGGTTCTCCCTGGATGTAAAGAGGAGGGCGAACCGCAGCGTTCCTAGGCAGCCCCAGTCCCCTCCCCCGCCATACAGCTCCCCATAAGAAAGTTAAAGTGCGGTAGCAGTTCCCGGATACCAAGTTGAAGTCCCCGTTGGGACTTTTGTTGCCCCTGTTTCACAAAAGACAAGGCCGAGATCTTGCAGGCCACCCAAAACTTTTGGGTTTGTAAATAATACCCTCCCTTAACCGGCCGTCCGGTTTCACCGCCTCCGGAGAGGCAGACTGGAGGAAGGGCCTGCAGGAAGCTGTTGGCCGAGGCCCGCCACCACTACAACCAGTGGCCATCCTCCGAGTTAAGGGTCCCCTGGACGTGGGGCCTCTGAAAGGACTGTGAAACCCGCACCCGTCCCGTTGAACAAACCTGGGTCTGTTCCTGGACTGTGGAAAAGGGGTGCTGCCCACTTCTTAAGGGCAGCATCAAGGTCTAGGTTGTTTGGGTGGGTGACTGAGGACCCGATTCCCGTATTATTAAAAATGTTATCGTAACGTTCAAGTCTGTGCCTCCTGTATGGGAAGATCCAAAAGATAAAAATGTTGAAATGTTATTATGCTTGTATTATGTTCCGTTTTCTATCTTTCAGAAAAAAAAAAAAACCGGTGATGGACAGGCAGCCCGCGGACGGTCTGCATTGAACCAAGGGGGCATGTGACGCCCCGGACTAGTCGGGTCGTCCCAGGTAGTCACTCACAACACCACACCCCCTCCCGGTTAGGTGACATCAGCAAACTAAAAATCACCACCCTCCAGGTTTGATGTCCACACCAGGGGGGGCGGAGCCAGGCGCTTGGCTCCGCCCACCAAGGAGTTCACAGGCCTGGTGGCGGGAAAACAGTTAGTCAAGTTCAAGGAGTAGGAGTAGGAGAGGGAGTAGGAGAGGAGTAGGAGAGTCAAGTTCAGGTTCCAGTTCAGGGACAAGGAGAGAGCAGTCAAAGTCACGGGCAGTCCTGTGTCTCTGCGCTGATAGGAGACTACCAGGTGGCTGGGTCGGAGCCCAGTCACCATTGGCAAGGAGGCAGACGGTGGTGGCCACCTGCAGGAGACCAAGAATATGACCGGTGAAACCGTAAGGGACCGGGACAGGGTAGTGGCCCGCCGGGACCGAACCGGGGAGCCAACTGGATACCGGAGCACCAGGCAGGGTACTCAGGCCCTGTACAAAGCCCTGAACCGACAGGGCCGAGTCGAATCAACTGATTGCGGACTGGACTTAAGGACCTATCCCACACAAGTCCCTTTAGAAGACAACAGCCCAACCATACAGGGTAAAGCCACCGCCAAGGCATAGAGACCCAAAGGGCCAGTGTCTGCGGGCAAACGGGCTCCTATGGCATATGCAAGTCGGGGAGCGGACTACCGGTGTCTAGGCATAGGAGCCAAACATTTACACACAGAGGTGCAGGAGAAAGGTGGAAATCACCAACCTATTCTGGGAGAAGCTGCAGCAGGCTGCGGGCCCCGTTCATCACTCCGTTTGGTTTACCAGAGACTCCAGTGTCTTGTGTCAGAGTGAGTACACCAGTGCCATCAGGCACCGCACCACACTGCACTGCAACACTTCACCCTACACACCGGCCCTCGCCTACCAGGCCCCGGGACCAACATGCCCTACCCACGGAGGGGTCAACACCTAGCTGCGCCATTACACCACTTCCAGGAGCCCCCCATACCTTCCCCGCAGCGGTGGTGTCTACAATCACCACAACCCGTGGGTGGTGTCACGAACTAACATCCAAAACCAAACCACCGTGGCCCCGGCCGTGAAAGTTATCACCCAAATCCCCAAAAGTGTAGCGCCAACTCCCTTGCCACCATCCACTGTACGAGCACGGATCCGAACGGCTCGGCGGTCGCAGCCGAGCCTGCGGGGCGGTACATACCCATTTTCCATGTTCCAGCAGTTTTGGGGCTCACCCACCCCCCAAGGCTTACATGAGGTTGTTATGACAAATGAGCCCCGAGCCAAATTAACGCCAGTTTCTTTCTCCCTGCCCTCAGACATACAGTTAGGTCCAGAAATATTTAGACAGTGACACAAGTTTTGTTATTTTAGCGGTTTACAAAAACATGTTCAGAAATACAATTATATACTGTCAGGGCCAGAAATATTTGGACAGTGACACAAGTTTTGTTATTTTAGCTGTTTACAAAAACATGTTTAGAAATACAATTATATATATAATATGGGCTGAAAGTGCACACTCCCAGCTGCAATATGAGAATTTTCACACCCAAATCGGAGAAAGGGTTTAGGAATCATAGCTCTGTAATGCATAGCCTCCTCTTTTTCAAGGGACCAAAAGTAATTAGACAAGGGACTCTAAGGGCTGCAATTAACTCTGAAGGCATCTCCCTCATTAACCTGTAATCAATGAAGTAGTTAAAAGGTCTGGGGTTGATTACAGGTGTGTGGTTTTGCATTTGGAAGCTGTTGCTGTGACCAGACAACATGCGGTCTAAGGAACTCTCAATTGAGGTGAAGCAGAACATCCTAAAAAGAAAAAATCCATCAGAGAGATAGCAGACATGCTTGGAGTAGCAAAATCAACAGTCGGGTACATTCTGAGAAAAAAGGAATTGACTGGTGAGCTTGGAAACTCAAAAAGGCCTGGGCGTCCACGGATGACAACAGTGGTGGATGATCGCCGCATACTTTCTTTGGTGAAGAAGAACCCGTTCACAACATCAACAGAAGTCCAGAACACTCTCAGTGAAGTAGGTGTATCTGTCTCTAAGTCAACAGTAAAGAGAAGACTCCATGAAAGTAAATACAAAGGGTTCACATCTAGATGCAAACCATTCATCAATTCCAAAAATAGACAGGTCAGAGTTAAATTTGCTGAAAAACACCTCATGAAGCCAGTTCAGTTCTGGAAAAGTATTCTATGGACAGATGAGACAAAGATCAACCTGTACCAGAATGATGGGAAGAAAAAAGTTTGGAGAAGAAAGGGAACGGCACATGATCCAAGGCACACCACATCCTCTGTAAAACATGGTGGAGGCAACGTGATGGCATGGGCATGCATGGCTTTCAATGGCACTGGGTAACTTGTTTTTATTGATGACATAACAGCAGACAAGAGTAGCCGGATGAATTCTGAAGTGTATCGGGATATACTTTCAGCCCAGATTCAGCCAAATGCCGCAAAGTTGATCGGACGGCGCTTCATAGTACAGATGGACAATGACCCCAAGCATACAGCCAAAGCTACACAGGAGTTCATGAGTGCAAAAAAGTGGAACATTCTGCAATGGCCAAGTCAATCACCAGATCTTAACCCAATTGAGCATGCATTTCACTTGCTCAAATCCAGACTTAAGACGGAAAGACCCACAAACAAGCAAGACCTGAAGGCTGCGGCTGTAAAGGCCTGGCAAAGCATTAAGAAGGAGGAAACCCAGCGTTTGGTGGTGTCCATGGGTTCCAGACTTAAGGCAGTGATTGCCTCCAAAGGATTCGCAACAAAATATTGAAAATAATAATATTTTGTTTGGGTTTGGTTTCTTTGTCCAATTACTTTTGACCTCCTAAAATGTGGAGTGTTTGTAAAGAAATGTGTACAATTCCTACAATTTCTATCAGATATTTTTGTTCAAACCTTCAAATTAAATGTTACAATCTGCACTTGAATTCTGTTGTAGAGGTTTCATTTCAAATCCAATGTGGTGGCATGCAGAGCCCAACTCGCGAAAATTGTGTCACTGTCCAAATATTTCTGGACCTAACTGTATGCGTTAAGCAATAGAAAGTGAGAGCTGAGCCTGCTGCTTACATCCTGCTGATTACTTCTGCATCCGAAGGTAGGGAGAGAAAAGCTGGTGGTGATTGGCCAAAGGGCTTGCTTGTCAGAACAATCTCACGTTAGCCCCAGGAGAGTGAGCCCCAACACTACTGGAAAGGCGCCAGAATGAGAGGTGAGTATAAGCTTTCATTTTTTTAATTGGATGAAATATATGTAATGAGAAGGGGGCCATCCTAGTAGTGGACAAGCACTTTAAGGTTGGCACATAGACAATTCCGAAACTAATCAATAGTTTGATGCTAGTTATAGCAGCTAATTCCTTTTTTATGGCTTTGTTCTTTAAGCTTTGTCCGCCAGTCATTTAGACAATAACCCCTTACTTACTACCCTAGACCACCAAATAGTATTATTTTAAACCTTTCACTTCTCTAGATGTCTTAGGAGTTTGACATTAACATTGGCATAGTGACATTTACCCCTTTTACTATAATAACCCATAAAGGATATTGAACCCTTTCCTAAGATCTCAAGGATATAGAAAGTCTTATTGTTAAGTCCCCACTAGAGTTGAGCAATGTTCGAGGTTCGAGGTTCGCCAATTTCATGTTCGAGTGATTTTGGGGGGTGTCCGAGATCGAACTCAAACTCAAGCTTTTTGCTAAAAGCTCGACACTTAAGTGAACGTTCGAGAACGGTTCGATCAACAAAAAGTGTGGCTTTTTACAGCTACGTGTGCAGGGAGCCATTGCTGGCAGCCTGCGGTAAACTGGTAACCAGGGTAAATATCGGGTATCCAAGCAAAGTGCTTTGCTTAACCCGATGTTTACCCTGGCTACGAGTGCAAAAATCCCCGAAAGCCACACAGAAGCACTTCCGTGTGACCTCCGTCGGATGCTGCTGCAGTCTGTGTCCCCCTCCAGCCCCAGCCCCAGCCACGCAGCTGCCGCTCAGCAGTGTCCGCAGCTACCCACACTGTACGGTGTCCGCAGCTGCCCACACTGCAGTGTCGCGGGCGGCGGGGCGCTGCGCTCACCACGCTCGGGTCCGGCGCTGCTGCTGTTGCTCGGTGGCTCGAGCGGTGGGCCGGATCCGGGGACTCGAGCGGCGCTCCTCGCCTGTGAGTGAAAGGGGGTAGTTTGGCTTGGGGATTTGGTCCATGACGCCACCCACGGGTCATGGTGAGGTTGGGCACCACCGCTGCTATTGACGGGGATCCCGGGAGCGATGGTAGGGAGCAGCTGGGATTTTTCTCTCCCCTCCATGGGTAGGGAGTTGGTGGTCCCGGGGCCCGGTGAGGTGGCGGGGAGGCAGGGTTGGCAAGGTGCAGGGTCGCTTGGTCTGCGCAGCGTGGTGCCGGATGGCACGGTAGTACTCACTCAGCCACAAACGGATGCAAAGTCTCTGGTAAACCAAACGGCTGGATGGACGGGTCCCGCAGCCGGCTGCTGTGGTTTCTCCCGGACGGTTGGTGGTGGCTGCCTTTCCCTGCACCTTTTGTGTATGTTCGGTCCCGATGGCTTCCCACCGGTACCCCGCTCCCCAGCGTGTATATGTGCCGGAGGAGCCCTTTTGCCCGCAGGCTCTGGCCCTTGGAACTCTAGCTGTGGCGGTAGCTGTGTTTCCTTTTGCTGGTTGGACGGTTGCCTTCAATCGGGTCTTGGCTGTTAGGAAACCCCTGGGGTTCCGGTCACTGACGGATTTGACCTCTAATGGAGACTCCAAGCCTGGTCGGGGTCCGTAGGCCCTGCCTGTGTGTGCTGGCTTCACTTCGCTCCCTGGTTCGGTACCGGCGGGCCACCACCCGTCCCCGGTCCTATGGTTCCGCGTTGATCTGCCTCTCCTGCAGACGGCCACCACCGTCTGCCAACCTTGCTCTTGGTGCCCGGGCGACGTACCCGGACACGGTCAGATTGCTCCTCCACTCCTTCACTCCTTCCACTTCCCTACTGATCTCTACTCTCTGACTTCCTTTTCCCGCCTCCAGGACTGTGAACTCCTCAGTGGGTGGGGCCAACCGCCTGGCTCCACCCCACCTGGTGTGGACATCAGCCCCTGGAGGGAGGCATCAAGTTTTTTGTGTCTGGCTGATGTGCCTATCTCGGGGTGGGGGTGTCGTGTTGTAGTACCTGTGACAACCTGGCTAGTCCAGGGCGCCACATTCCCCCTTGGTTAAATGCAAACCGTCCGCGGGCTGCCCGTCCATCACCAGTTTTATTTTTCAACTGTAAAAGGTAGAAAACATGTGAAAACATTCAACAAAAGCATATTTATAAATCTTCCCTTAACGGGAGGCATGGTACTTTAACGTTCCAAACACATTTTTATTAATAACGGTCGGCTTCCGCTCTCCCACCCAAACAACCTGGCCCTGATGCTGCCACTAAGAAGTGGGCAGCACCCCTTGACCCAAGTCCAGATCCAGGCTGCCCGAGAGGGAACGGGTACAGTGTCTCACACCCTACGGTCACTTCAGGGGACCCCACGTCTATGGGGGACCCCTGACCCCCCCGGAGGATCGCCACCGGTTGCAGTAGTGGCGGCCCTGGGCCATCTCTTTCCTCCAGGCCCATCCTCCAAATCAGCCTCTCCGGAGACGGCAACAGAGACATACCCAACATATTTACATTTCCACCAGTTTGTGGGTGCCCTGCAAGTTCTCAGGCATGTCCATAAGCAGTTTCTTATGCAACGGTACAAAGGGTCCCTACGAGGACTACTTGCCAGCAACGGCTGGATCAATCACAGTGCCAATCAGGTAAAAACTTCGGTTTGATTACTTTCATTTAACAGGTAACGGTACTGGTGGTCCCAACGGGGACAATGGTGCAACGGAGGGACCGCTGCCTTTGGGGCGGCTACTACCGCGGAGGGTCGGCCCAGCCGGGGACCGGACGGTACATCGGGTTCTCCTTCCATAGGCAGTACAGTCCAGAACCGCTGATCGCCATCGGAAACCGTGGCGGGGGCAGCGCGCTCGGGACCTCCTTTTCCATCAGCTGTACTCTCTCTGGACCCCCTGCGACAGGACCGGCCCCCTGGCTCCCACTCAATCAAGGCTGGTTCAACTTGGGTGGCCTGATCACGACGCGGCACGGCCGCCGCGGCCCCTTGCTCAAGGGGCCCACACCACGGCGACCATTCTGCTCACCTCCGTCTTCCAATCCAGCAGCTGCTGCAAGCTCTTCCCCCTCACCTTCAAGCAGAACCGGCCCAGCTCCCGTTCCAGCCACGTGGCGGTCCGGCGGGGAGCTCACCCGGGCCGCAATCTTCAAAGGTTACTCCTCCTCTGCCCCTCCAGAGCTTAGACGCTCCGGTGGCGGGCGCTCCCGCGATCCAGCCCGAGGACGCCGCCATCTCACCATCCGCGTCTCCCCTTGGTCTTTTCTCAGCACCTCTTCTTCAGGGGCGGGACGTCGGCTTTCGCGCCTCCACTGCTCGAGAAGATGCTTGAGCGGGAAAATCTTCGCGCCCAAGATGGCGGATTCTGAAATTTTTCGGCCGGACACCGTAGGCGGGACACATGGCACACTTCTTCCAGACGGCAGAACGGTAAGATCCTGTTTGTGACGCCAAGTTGTCGCGGGCGGCGGGGCGCTTTGCTCACCACGCTCAGGTCCGGTGCTGCTGCTCGGTGGCTCGAGCGGTGGGCCGGATCCGGGGACTCGAGCGGCGCTCCTCGCCCGTGAGTGAAAGGGGTAGTTTGGTTTGGGGATTTGGTCCGTGACGCCACCCACGGGTTGTGGTGAGGTTGGGCACCACCGCTGCTATTGACGGGGATCCCGGGAGCGATGGTAGGGAGCAGCTGGGATGTTTCTCTCCCCTCCGTGGGTAGGGGGTTGGCGGTCCCGGGGCCCAGTGAGGTGACGGGGAGGCAGGGTTGGCAAGGTGCAGGGTCGCTTGGTCTGCGCAGCACGGTGCCGGATGGCACGGTAGTACTCACTCAGCCACAAATGGATACAAAGTCTCTGGTAAACCAAACGGCTGGATGGAAGGGTCCCGCAGCCGGCTGCTGTGGTTTCTCCCGGACGGTTGGTGGTGGCTGCCTTTCCCTACACCTTTTGTGTATGTTCGGTCCCGATGGCTTCCCACCGGTAACCCGCTCCCCAGCGTGTATATGTGCCGGAGCAGCACTTTTGCCCGCAGGCTCTGGCCCTTGGAACTCTAGCTGTGGCGGTAGCTGTGGTTCCTTTTGCTGGTTGGACAGTTGCCTTCAATCGGGTCTTGGCTGTTAGGAAACCTCTGGGGTTCCGGTCACTGACAAATTTGACCTCTAATGGCGACTCCAAGCCTGGTCGGGGTCCGTAGGCCCTGCCTGTGTGTGCTGGCTTCACTTCGCTCCCCGGTTCGGTACCGGCGGGCCACCGCCCGTCCCCGGTCTTACGGTTCCGCGTTGATCTGCCTCTCCTGCAGACGGCCACCACCGTCTGCCAACCTTGCTCTTGGTGCCCGGGCCATGTACCCGGACATGGTCAGATTGCTCCTCCACTCCTTCTTCACTCCTCTTGGTGCCCGGGCGACGTACCCGGACACGGTCAGATTGCTCCTCCACTCCTTCTTCACTCCTTCCACTTCCCTACTGATCTCTACTCTCTGACTTCCATTTCCCGCCTCCAGGACTGTGAACTCCTCAGAGGGTGGGGCCAACCGCCTGGCTCCACCCCACCTGGTGTGGACATCAGCCCCTGGAGAGAGGCAACAAGGATTTTGTGTCTGGCTGATGTGCCTATCTCGGGGTGGGGGTGTCGTGTTGTAGTACCTGTGACGACCTGGCTAGTCCAGGGTGCCACAGCAGTGCCAGCAGCCACCGGGATGACAAGCGCTGTCAGGAGGTTAGTGAAGTTCCTTACCTGCGGTGATGACATCAGCGCTGCCACTGTCCTCCTTGTCACATCTCTTCTCGCTGCCGACCCAAGACTGTGACTAGCGGTGACATCACAGGCACCCGCGATACTTGGTTGTGAAGGCGGCGGTCAATGAACTCAGTGACAGTTCTGCTATCAGGAGTGCAGCAATCACCGCAGGTAATGTACCTCGCTATCCTCCTGACAGCAGCACTTGTCATGCCCTGCAGTGACAGCTCTGCTATCAGGAGTGCAGCGATCACCGCAGGTAATGTACCTCGCTATCCTCCTGACAGCAGCACTTGTCATGCCCTGCAGTGACCTGAGCTGACCTATTGATGTTAGCTCAGATCACTGAGCCAATATGGAACATTCTATTCTTCATTGACTGGGACATTGACTATGGTATGGATCGTCATGGGAACCCCTTGGATTACACCAGACCTGGATTTGTTTTTCTTTCTAATATATTGGTGAAAGAGGGAATGTTTTGGGGAGTGTTCTTTCAAATGAAAATGTGTTTGTCGTCTATTTTTTTTTTTTATTACTGACTGGGTTGGTGATGTCTGGTATCTGTTAGACGCCTGTCATCACGAACCCCAGGACTTCATGCCAGGTGACATTACACATCTGGTATTAACCCTATATATTACCCCATTTGCCACCACACCAGGGCAACGGGATGACCTGGAGTGAAGAGCCAGGATTGGCGCATCTACTGGATGCGCCACTTCTGGGGCACCTGCGGCCTGTTATTTTTAGGCTGTGAAGGGCCAATAACTATGGGCCTTCCTACCCTGAGAATACCAGACCACATCTGTCCGCTTTACCTTGGCTGGTGATCCAATTTGGGGGGGACCCTACTTTTTTTTTTAATTATTATTATTTATAAAATAATTATAAAAAAGAGCCTGGGGTGACCTCCACATTGGATCACCAACCACAATAAAGCTGCCAGCTGTAGTTTTCAGGCTACAGCCGTCTGCTTTAGCCTAGCTGGCTATCAAAAATGGGGGGACCCCACGTCATTTTTTCTTAAACTATTATTTAAATAAAAAAAATTAATGGGCTTCCCTGTATTTTGATTGCCAGCCAAGGTAACGCCAGGCAGATGGGGGCGGCAACCCATAGCTGTCTGCTTTATCTGCGCTGAGAATCTAAAATACCGCGGAGCGCTACCTCATTTTTTTTTAATGATTTATTTTTTCAGCACTGTGATGTCAGGCAATCAAAATACAGGGAAGCCCATTTTTAATTATTTAAATAAATGATTAAAAAAAAATATATATGGGCTCCTGCTGCATTTTTTGTATTGCTAGTTAAGGGTAATCCAAGCAGCTACTGGCTGCTAACCCCCACTGCTTGGTGTTACCTTCATTGGCAATGGAAAATCCAGGGAAGCATTTTTTATTTTTTTTGCCAAAAAAATTAAAAAAAAAAATAATGACGTGAGCTTCGCCATATTTTTGTATGCTAGCCTTGTACAGCAGGCAGGTACGGCTGCCCCCAACCCCCAGCTGCCTATTTGTACATGGCTGGGAACTAAAAATATAGGGAAGTCCTTTTTTTTAATTATTTCATGAATTTCATGAAATAATTAAAAAAAAAAAAACGACGTGGGCTTTGCCTTATTTTTGTCTCCAGCCAGGTACAACTAGGCAGCTGGGGATTGGAATCCGCAGCACAGGTTAGCTCGAGCTTTCTGGGCGCCTCTGCTGCGAATTGCAGTCTGCAGCTGCCCCAGAAAATGGTGCTTTCATAGAAGCACCATCATCTGGCGCTGTATCCAACTCTTCCAGCTGCCCTGAAGCTGGGTGGCTTGCTAGCTTTGTTTTACTAGCTAGTATTAAACCAGAGATTCTTAATGTCAGGCAAGTTTGACCCGGCCATTAAGAATCTCCAATAAAGGGTTAAAAAAAGACTCCCTGTCAGCCCTCCACAATCCTGCTCTTCTGTCTTCTTTCCCCTTCAACCCATGCAGCTCTGCTACATCAGACAGCACTGCATGGGAAGAAGACACTGCTGATCCGTGCAGTAATCACTCAGTACGTGACCAGAGGCTGCCAGCTGTAAGCGGTGACGTCACCGCTGACAGACGAGTTACCATAGCAACGATGCGCCGATCACGTGATTCCCGGAGTCGCTATTTACCGGCTGTGACAGCTAGTCCCTGCATGTGGGCTGACTCTGTAAAGAGCGCTGACATGCATAGACGGGGAAGCCCATCATGTGCCAGAGCATCTGGCCGGTAAAAGGACATGCTCAAACGAGCACCGCTTAGCGGAGAGATGCACTGATAGGACCTAACATGACATCATAGTTATGTGAACAGTCTCTAGCCAATGAGATAATAGACACGTGACTGGTCACATGGCTAGTTTGACGTCACGGAAGGTCCTATCATCAGTGCTGGTTACCGGGAGGATGCAGCAATTATCGGAAGGAAAAGCGTCAGGAGACAGAGTGCAGGACGCGTTGCGGGGACTGGTAAGTGTAATGGCAATGTTTATTAACTGTATGTGTACATTTATAATGTGTTTTTATGTGTTTGTGATTGCCTCCCATTGTTTTCAATGGGGTTCAGTTTGGTTCGCCGAACTGAGCTCGAACGCGGCTTCCGTTCGACGAACCGAACCGAACTCGAGCCTCTAGAGGCTGGCTCATCTCTAATCCCCACCCCAAGATCATGCCTTCTTATTATCTGACTAGTATTTTTTTTAGTTAGAAAAGATGATAATCCTTTGTATCCAAAAATTATTTCTCATATGTAGGCACTGAGTAGGGTGATAAAAAGTGGTATTTTGGGGGATCTGATGAGTATAGGTATATTTTCAACATATTTTGAAAAGGAAAGTCAACTAAAAAAATCGATATCGGTGTGGGCCAGTCTTTTTGCTATTTTTTTTTTTCATTACCAGAACATATTACATCTTAATTGCAGCTCATTAAATCTGTAGCTACCTGAGGACAAATGTTATATACAGTAGCTGGTATGTAGTGGCTATGAAAATGAATGTGTTGGAGTAAGGGGTCCAAGACTCTGACATAAGCAATAGAAGTTTCATGAATTTCTCCTTTTACGCTAACAGTAAATTACTCTTCTGAATTCTGTGAAGCGTTTTAATCCAAATTAGCTGAAAACCTAAGTCTAGACACAGGAATATGTTCTAACTTTGGAAGATCTAATAAATTCCTTAAAGAGATCAATGTACTGTTGAATTGACATGTGTAACTCTGCTTACTTAGAAGTTTTGTGGTTAATGTAGGATATTAGCCAGTTGGCATATTCAATGCAGCTGGTAAAGTTCTTACTGGTTGCACTGTTTTTTTCCCAAAGGAAAATATTTTAATTATACAAGATTTTTACTTTTGGAAATAAGTAGCATTACATAAGTTTACAATTGCCATTTAATTTATACTGCCAGAGGAAAGGCACACATATCTCTATATGGTTCTATAAGATGTATCACAAGGAACCTTAGGGGTAAAAGTAGATTTTAAATGTTTTTTATGGAATTTTAAAGTAGACGTCTAAGGCCCTGTGCGCACTGGAAAACGGAATTTTCTTAAGAAAATTCCGCAGGGTCTGAAAGATTACCGCACCCGCGGTAAAAAAACGCGACAAACCACACCCAAAAACCACATGCGGTTTGCCGCGGTTTTACCGTGGTATTGTTCGCGGTATTGCCCCGTTTTTTCCGCGTGCGGGTTGGTACATGTGTTTTAATGCATTCAATGCAATAAAGCACATTGAAAAAAAAAAAAAAAGTAATTTCCTTCTGAGATGGATAGTAGATAGATAAATAGATAAATAGACAGATAGAAGAATAGGTAGAGGGATAGATAGATAGATAGATAGAGTGATAGATAGATAGATAGATAAATAGATAGATAGATAGAGTCCCTGTGAGCACACGCTGCATTTCTCCCGAGCGGTAATGTGTTGTTCACATTACCGGCCGTGGGAAATGACCTGTGGTTACCTCTGCTATCTCATTACGAGGCTGCATTCAGTAGTGTGTCAGTCGCAGCTGGATGCAAGTATCGCAGGACGTGGATTACGCCGGAGCTGTGTGTTGGGGGGTGGGTTAATAAAGAGGTGAAACAGGGGATTTTTTGTGTTTTATTTAAAATAAATGATTTTTCGGTGTGTGTGTTTTTTTCACTTTACTTACGGGTTGATCATGTCAGCTGTCACATAGACACTGCCATGATCAAACCTGGACTTAGCAGCGGCAATCCGCCGCAATTAACTCCTTATATTACCCTGATTGCCACCGCATCATGGCAAGAGGAAGAGCCGGGGACACTCCGATACTGCCGTATAATGGATGCAACAGTCCCGGGGCAGCTACGGGCTGATATTCTCGGCTGCGGGAGGGGGGGGCAATAGCCCTGGCCCTTGCCCTCCCCAGCCTGAGAAAACCGGGCCGCCACTGTATGTCTACCTCGGCTGGAAGGTAAAAATATGGCAGAGCACGTTTTTTTTTCCATATGTCTGTTTGATATGTATGTGTATTCTATATGTCTGTGTGTGAGTGTGATCTGTGTGTGTTTACTCTCTGCTCCGCTTCCTCTTCCTGTCATAATGACATCACTTCCCTGTAAACCGCAGGGCAGTGATGAACATTATGTCCCAAAACAGCGAACTACCGGAGGGAATAGCGCAGGAAAACACAATGAACCGTGCAGAATTTGCTGCTTGCGTTATTCCCTGCGGGATTTCACGATTACATTGCAGTTAATGGAGTGAAATGTCGCAGCGACGTGCGGAAAAGAAGTGACATGCAATTGTTTTTGCTGCGAGAATCCCACAGCAAATCATGCAGCTGTCAAAATCCGCATAGTGCTCACAGTATTATTTTTCCCATAGGTTTTGCTGGTGAATCACTGTAGAGATGTTATGAACATAATGTCGCGGGCGGAGGGGTGGGAACGCCGCTCGTCTGGGATCCCTGGCGCTCGGGTCCAGTGCTTCTGCTCCTCGGTGGCTCGAGCACGGGGCCGGACCCAGGGCTCGAGCAGCGCCTCCTCGCCCACGAGTGTGTGGTGTTCTCACTCTCCCCGGACGGGTTGATGGTGGCTGTCGTTTTCCTGCACCCGTGTAAGTGTATTAGACTTCTATTGCTTCCCACGGGTAGTCCGCTCCCCGGCGTGTACGTGTCGGGAGAGCCCGTTTGCCCGCAGGCGCTGGCCCTTGGATCTCTGGCCCATGGCCCATGGCGGTGGCACTTATCCGGACGGGTTGGGCTGTTGCCTTCTGACAGGACTTATGTGGGAATGAACCCCTGAAGTCCAGACCGCAATCAGAGAATTTGACCTTTACGGCGGCTCCTAGCCTGGTCGGGGTCTGAGTACCCTGCCTTGGTGCTTGGCTTCAATCTGCTCCCCAGTTCGGTACCGGCGGGCCACCACCCGACCCCAGTCCTACGGTTCCGCTGACCTACACCACCTCCTGCAGACGGCCACCACCGTCTGCCGACCTTGCTGAATGTGCCTGGGCTCCAACCCAGACACCAGCAGTTTTCCACTCCTCTCCCTTCCACTGTCTAACACAATCCATTGTCTTTTCCTGCCTCCAGGCCTGTGAACTCCTCAGTAGGTGGGGTCAACCGCCTGTCTCCACCCCACCTGGTGTGGACATCAAGCCTGGAGGGTGGCAACAAAGGTTTGATTAAATGGTGTCACTTAACCAGGGGAGGGGGTGTGTGTGGTGTTAGTGTACTGTGACCCCTGGGGGTCCAGGGCGTCACAATAACATGCAGCGAAACTCGCAGGAAATCCACAGCAAAAACTGGGAAGTGTGCACAGGGCCTAAAGAGGGATTGTTAGGGGTTTGGAAAGCTTGGTCCCCTACCGTCTAATCCGCTATCTGTCAGATAATTCTCTACTTGACCCACTACAATCCGGATTCTGTTCCTTACACTCTACTGAAACTGCTCTTACTAAAGTCTCTAATGATCTACTAACAGCTAAATCTAATGGTCACTACTACCTGCTGATTCTCCTGAATCTCTCTGCTGCATTCAATACTGTGGATCACCAGCTCCTCCTCACTATGCTATGCTCTATCGGGCTCAAGGACACTGCTCTTTCTTGGTTCTCCTCTTACCTCTCTGACCGCTCATTCACTGTATCTTTTGCTAGCTCCTCTTCCTCTCCTCTTCCCTTTACGGTCGGGGTTCCTCAGGGTTCAGTCCTAGGCCCCCTCCTTTTCTCTCTATAGACTGCCCCTATTGGACAAATGATCAGCAGATTTGGTTTCCAGTACCATCTCTATGCTGATGACACCCAACTGTACACATCTTCTCCTGACATCATCCCTGCATTATTACAAAATACTACCGATTATCTGTCCGCCGTCTTCAACATCATGTCATCCCTAAATCTAAATCTGAACCTGTCAAAAACTGAACTCCTCATATTTCCTCCGTCGCCCAACCTTCCGAAACCCAATATTACCATTTCTGTGTGTGGATCTACCATTACACCCCAGCGACCCGCCCGCTGTCTTGGGGTTTTATTTGACTCCGATCTATCCATCACTTCCCATATCCATTCACTCGATCATTCATGTCAATTCCAGCTCAAAAACATCTCTAAAATGTGTCCTTTTCTTACTGTTGACTCTGTAAAAACTCTTACTCTCATTCACTCTCGCCTGAATTATTGTAATCCTTTACTAATTGGTATCCCTGTTACTAAACTCTCCCCTCCCCAATCCATCCTGAATGCTGCAGCCAGGATCATTTTCCTTTTCAACCGCTTGCTCTGGGCCAGTCATTGCACTGATTGCCTATCCACTACAGAATCTAACATAAATTTATCACTCTCACTCACAAAGCTCACGACGGTTCCACACCACCCTACATCTCCTCCCTCATCTCTGTCTATCACCCCACCTGTGCCCTCCACACTACTAATAACCTAAGACTGTAATCCTCAACAATTCGAACCTCCCCCTCCCGTCTTCAAGATTTCTCACGAGCTGCGCCTATGCTCTGGAACACACTACCAAGAACAATCCGATTAATTCCTAACATTCATACCTTTAAGCGGGCCCTAAAAATGCATTTCTTTAGACTAGCCTATCACCTCACCACCCTGATCTAATCTAGTCCCTTTCTGACCTTCATAAAAATTACTTCCAATTCTTGTCCCCTGTATCTTCTGATTCCATTCCTCTCCATGTACTTTTTTACACTCTTTACCTGTATAAATTCTGGCTGGCTACCGGTCCACGTAGCTGGTTTTGAATCCCGTATTACTGTTAATCGATGGCTGGACCATATATGACAAGCTTTTCTCTCCCCATTCTCCTTTTTTTGCCTCACCTATTCCCTCATAGACTGTAAGCTTACGAGCAGGGCCCTCACTCCTCTTGGTATCTTCATTTTATTTTCTATTTTCTTTTATTGTCTGTACATGTCCCCTCTGAATTGTAAAGCACTGCATAATATATTGGCATTATAGAAATAAAAATTATTATTATTATTATTATTATTATATAGACCTCACAAACAGCAGAATGAAAGGTTAAGGGCACTTTCACACTTGCGTTGTGCGGCATCCGTTACAATGCGTTGTGTGATGCATGTGACAGATGCCTTGCAAATAGTGTGATAATAAAGGCAATGGATTCCTGTGAAATAATGCGTTGCGTTAAGTTTTCAAGCCACGAGAGAGAGAGAGCCCCCATCATCACCGCACACGCAGGCACTACCACACTCATCATCATCACACACATCCCGGCATTAAAACCCCACATCATCACCACCGCACACACACAGGCACTACCGCCCCCATTATCACCGCACACACCCCGGCACTACCGCACCCACCATCACCGCACACACCTCGGCACTACTGCACCCATCATCACCGCACACGCAGGCACCACCACACTCATCATCATCACACACATCCCGGCATTAAAACCCCACATCATCACCACCGCACACACCCCGGCACTACCGCCCCCATTATCACCGCACACACCCCGGCACTACCGCACCCATCATCACCGCACACACCTCGGCACTACTGCACCCATCATCACCGCACACGCAGGCATTATTGCACCCATCATCACCGCACACACACACAGGCATTACCTCAGTGACGGTCCCGCTGACAGCGTGACTCCCTTCAGTTTCTGCGTGGAGCTCACAGGAGTGGTGGTGTTCTACTGCCGATCATGTCAGCTTCATGTAGCAGAGCTGGATGCATCGCGGGACCTCGTGGATTACGTCGGACCTGGAGGGGTATTTGGGGATTTTAATAAAGTGGTGAAAGAGGGTGTTTTTTTGTCTTTTATTTCAAATAAAGTATTTTTTCAGGAGTATGTGTTTATTTACTTTCACTTACAGGTTAATCATGGAATGTGTCTCATAGACGCCTGCCATGATTAACCTAGGACATAGGGTGGCTTTGCACGTTGCGACATTGCACGTGCGATGTCGATGGGGTCAAATCCAAAGTGACGCACATCCGGCGTCGCAGTCGATATCGCAACGTGTAAAACCTTTTTGATACGGTGAACGAGTGCAAAAGCGTCGTTATCGTATCATCGCTGCAGCCTCCGACATTTCCATAATGCCGGTGCAGCGACAGGTGCGATGTTGTTCCTCGCTCCTGCGGCAGCACACATCGCTGTGTGTGAAGCCGCAGGAGCGAGGAACTTCACCTTACCTGCCGCCGGCTGCAATGAGAAGGACGGAGGTGGGCGGGATGTTTACATCCTGCTCATCTCCGCCCCTCCACTTCAATTGGCCGCCTGCCGTGTGACGTCGCTGTGACGCCACACGACCCGCCCCCTTAGGAAGGAGGCGGGTCGCCGGCCAGAGGGACGTCGCACGGCAGGTATGTGCGTGTAAAACTGCCGTAGCGATAATAATCGCTACGGCAGTTTTCACTAGATATTGCACGTGCGACGGGGGCGGGACTATCGCTGCAGCATCGGTAACACATTGTTACCGATGTCGCAGCGTGCAAAGCACGCCTTAGTGGCAGCTATGGGCTGCCATTAACTCCTTATTACCTCGATTGCCACCGCACCAGGGCAATTCGGGATGAGCCGGATAGAGTCCCAGGACTGTCGCATCTAATGGATGCGGCAATTCCGGGCGGCTGATGGCTGATATTTTTAGGCTGGAGGGCTCCCCATTCTGAGAATACCAGCCTTCAGCCATGTGGCTTTATCTTGGCTGGTATCAAAATTAGGGGGGACCGCACGCCTTTTTTTTCAATTATTTATTTATTGTCCTGCACAATATAGACCAACCCACCGGCGGCTGTGATTGGTTGCAGTAAGACAGCTGTCACTCAGCGTGGGGGCATGTCTAAATGCAATCAAACATAGGCACCGGTGGGCGGGGAAAGCAGTGAATATGAGATGGAATATTGAGCGGCTGTCATTTTCAAAAGCAGGAGAAACCGCCAGAGGAGTGTGACAGCTGTGCAGCGCCGTGCCAGTGATCAGTGAGTATGAGAGAGGTGGTGAGAGGGGGGAGAAAGACCAGGAGTGATTTTAAATGATTTAGATAGTTCTGCTGGACATGCTGAGCATGAGCAGTAGAACGTGATGGAATCCGTCAGCGGATTCCACCGCTTAGTGCATTGCGGTGGAATTCGCCCTCATAGACAATCATTAGACACCATGGCTGATTCTAACGGAATCCGTCAAGGTGCGTTATTTTAACGACCCAAAAAATGCTACATGCAGCATTTCCTCTGCCCGATGCTGAGTCAAAATAACGATTCAGCATCGTCCAGCGGATGCAACGCAGACACTTGCGTCAAGGTGCATTGTCAATACAAGTCTATGGAGAATAGCGCAGTGCGTTAATGGACTGTGCTATTCTCCATAGCAGAAGATTGCGCTGAACGCAAGTGTGAAAGCACCCTAAGAATATGCCATACGTTTTTATAGTTAGAATAACCCTATTAGAAAATATGCAACTCATGTAAGGCAACAGTTTTGTGAGCCAAAGATGCTGATCTATTTACCATCTTGCTCTCCTGGTTAGATCCAGTTTAACATTTTTCAGAAAAAAATAAATGGATTCTGTAGCATGAAATCATAATCTTGTATTCTTAATTAAAAAGTAGTGATGAGCGAGCAGTAAACTGCTAAAGCGCTCATTACTTGAATGGAGCAAGTCAGATTCTCGGTTCGTCTTGATTCGAGTAACGAGTATAATGGAAGTCAAGGAGAACTCAACCATTTTTCAGGCAGAGGCAACAAGGATGGCTGAAGTGGATGAAAGTAGCACTGAAATGAAATGAGAACAGCATGTTTCTACTGAGAAGTTAATAGATAAATTATTTTTAAACATGTGTGCGATCCCTTCTATTTTGGATAACCATCCTAGGTAAAACAGACAGCTGCAGGCTTGTATTACCAGCTTGGGAAGATCCATGGTTATTTGGCCCTTCCCAGCCTAAAATAGCAGCATGCAGCCGCCTTAGAATTAGTACATAACATTAGATGCACCAATTTTGGCTCTTCACCTATCAGACATCCCCATTACTAACCTATGTAAAGTGAAAAAGCACACACTGAAAAAAAATAGTTTAGCTGAATAAAGACTGGCCCATGCTATTACTCGATCACCAATTTATTATTTTTTTAAAAAGCCACGAAGGGTCAACATAATCCAAGATGTACTGGTCTCATAACATCCCCCAAAATCGAAACTCCAACCTATGGAGCCTCATTCAGAGAACAGAGTAACTCATGTCTAGAGATGAGCGAACCGGTCGTGGTTCGGCTCGAGTTCGGTTCGTCGAACGGAGGTCTCGTTCGAGTTCAGTTCGTCAAACGTTCGACGAACCGAACTCGAACCGCATAGGAAACAATGGCAGACAATCACAAACACATAAAAACACCTAGAAAACACCCTCAAAGGTGTCCAAAAGGTGACAAACAACTCACAACAAAACATAAACACATGGGAAAGTGACAAGGACATATACTCATGCGAAAACAAAAGAGCTGGACAAGGAAAAAGAGGAGGAGACACAGATATGTGAGTATATGCAAGGAAACGTTGATGCCATTACTGTGCAACTTGAGCCCTGCTCATTTTAGGCTTCCAATCTGGATAAATTGCCTGAGCTTGCCACGTACGCTTTGGGGATCTTGTCGTGTCCTGCAGCCAGCGTTCTCTCGGAACCTGTCTTCAGTGCTGCTGGGGATCTGCTGGCAGATAAGCACACGTGTCTGTCCACTGACAATGTGGACATGGCTCTCAGAGGACTTTTCTTCCACTGGGTCATCCAGGGGAGGTGAAAGGCACGCGTATTTTTGAGAGTGCTTCATGCAAAGCATCTTTTTCATTTTGAAAATGGGGGTCAACTGATGCCAGTCAAGTGGGGTGTGTGTGGCCCAATTAGTGGCAACAAGGGAGACTGTGGTTGGAGTCCCCTCGCTGTGTTTAAAAAAGAACCAAGATGAACAAGTCATGGCTCTCAGAGGACTTTTCTTCCCCCGGCTCATCCAGGGGACGGGAAAGGCACGCGTATTTTTGAGAGTGCTTCATGCAAAGCATCTTTTTCTTTTTCAAAAGGGGGGTCAACTGATGCCAGTCAAGTGGGGGGGGTGTGGCCCAATTAGTGGCAACAAGGGAGACTGTGGTTGGAGTCCCCTCGCTGTGTTTAAAAAAGAACCAAGATGAACAAGTCATGGCTCTCAGAGGACTTTTCTTCCCCTGGCTCGGCCAGGGGAGCTGAAAGGCACGCGTATTTTTGAGAATGCTTCATGCAAAGCATCTTTTTCATTTTGAAAATGGGGGTCAACTGATGCCAGTCAAGTGGGGTGTGTGTGGCCCAATTAGTGGAAACGAGGGAGACTGTGGTTGGAGTCCCCTTGCTGTGTTTTACATGCTTTTCGAAGGGCATGACATGTCTAAGAGGTTGAGTTTCAGCATCTGCAACTTGTTGGCTACAGAAAGGCTGCCTTTACACCCTTTTGAGACCTAGGATTTTCGAGACCTTATTGCCCATTGCAGTGCCCCAAGAGCCGATGGCCATTCGCCACTCCTTCTCCAAGTAAGGCGTGCCCGCGCTACCACAGCAGCTCGCACACAACATCAACAATTCCTCGAGAAACTCTGTGTGTGACAGGGTGCATTTCACCACAGATACTTGGACCAGTAAACATGGACAGGGGAGTTACATGTTGCTGACTGGGCACTGGGTAACTATGGTGAGAGATGGAGAAGGGTCTGCTGTACAAGTCTTGCTGTCCCCACGAGTTGTATCAATCCTTCCTCTGTATGTAGAAGTTAATACACTGCTTCTGCCTCATCAACCTCATGTGGGTCCTTCACCTCGGCCCAAACCCTGTGTGGTCAGGGCACCCTTCCTTGTAACTGTGCACAAGGAATCCCACACACCTCCTTACTATGCTGAGAGCAGAGCTCAATGCCATCATGCGGTCAAATGTTTACTTTGAAATGTATTGAATATAACAAATGGCACTTCCTTGAAATGGAGAATATTGTGTAGATGGAAAGGGGTGCACTTAGTAGGTTCCAAAGCCAAGAAACAAAGTATAGACACAAGGCACTCCCAAAATTCTTGATGCTGTGATTTTATTTATCAGTGGATGTGCATAAATAACGTTTTCGGTCACAGAAGACCTTCATCAGTTGCACTATATACAAAAGATTAATAAATAAAAAAAATTTTAAATAAAAATTTCAAAATACATGATGTCAATAATACAAAAAAATGTATACAATAAAGAGGAAAATGGACAGTGCAGAATACAATATATATACATAAAATGACATAAATATATACAAAAAATTAATTTGATTTATTGCACAATTGTGCGGCGAGAATAAGAAGACAAGAAGCAGAGAAAGAAGAAAGGGGGAAAAAAGGGGGAAGAGAACAGTAAATGATGAAAGGTATACTGAGGAAGTAGGACTGGAGAGTAATTTTTTTATTTATTAATCTTTTGTATATAGTGCAACTGATGAAGTCTTCTGTGACCGAAAACGTTATTTATGCACATCCATTGATAAATAAAATCACAGCATCAAGAATTTTGGGAGTGCCTTGTGTCTATACTTAGTTTCTTGGCTTTGGAACCTACTAAGTGCACCCCTTTCCATCTACACAATATTCTCCATTTAAAGGAAGTGCCATTTGTTATATTCAATTTGTCTCCTTGACCAACGTATTTTCCTACAATACAGAGGAAACGTCTAATATTATCGCCCAGACTACCGTCTCAGGCGATTTTTTTATTACTCCCCCCAAAAGAAGCCAAGGGGAAAGAATTAGAGAAGGAATCCCGTCCCCTTATCAATTTTGAGTTACATTGTGCAACATTGACGGAATATCTGAAAGCCGAGAGAATACCTAGAGGACTTCGTGTCTCTCTCCGTCCTACTATCTTTAATGAAGAATCTGAGTACAGGAAGAAATTTGAACAAATCCTGAATAAATGTTCTTTGGACCTTATGACCCTGACAGTAGACTTTTTACAAAGAGATATCAAGAACACTAAGGAACGGATCAGGAATATTGAGATACAACTTGAAACTGCCAGTTCCACAATTGAAGAATTCAACAGTCTTAAACAAAAAATACAGAATAATCTGGAACATCACAGGAGGGACCTAGAGATCAGGAAACGCAACAAATTTATCCGCGACACTGAGGACTACACCCAAGGAAGAATATATAAATGGCAAGACAACTATTCCACAACACGGTTTCGTTATCAACCAAGAAGATCACCATCAGAATTTTCGAACTAAAGTACAGACAGCGACCACAGGGGTCCAACCACTGCAAATTATGCTCCTTTTTTAGGACCAAAAACCAAATACACAGGAAGAAAAAAACAAGGCGTGGGGGACAATGCAGAAGGTACCAGCAATCCACGAATCACCCGTTCACAGGTAAAGATTCCCTAATTATAAACCTTTCTTCAAAAATTTATTTATGCACATCCACTGATAAATAAAATCACAGCATCAAGAATTTTGGGAGTGCCTTGTGTCTATACTTAGTACTTTGAAATGTATGGGAAATGTGAGTCACACCGCTGAGAAGTTTTTGACGGTTAGCTCTGGAGACCAAGTTTCATCAATGCTTGTCTCTACTCAACCAGCAGCCAGGGAAGGTCGGGTGTGACAATGATGCAAACATGGGTGCGGCCCTTCGCCGTGACAATGTGACACACGTGCCTTGTGTGGCTCACGTGTTGAATCTAATTCTCCAGCAATTTTTAAAACACCATCCCGGCCTACATGGCCTTGTGCAGCGGGCACGCTCGCTATGTGCTCACTTCCATCGTTCGCACACAGCAGCTCAACAACTTTCGTCGCTCCAGAAGTCTTTAGGTCTGGTGGTTAAACGCCTGAAATGCGATGTGCCGACACGCAGGAATTTGAATCTGCACATGTTGCAGCGTTTGTGGCAGCACCGCCGAATCCTGCTGCAATACGTTATGACATATAGCCTGGCCTAACTTGATCCAGAGGTGGTGCAGATCACGCTGCTGGAGTGGTGTCAGATCAAGGACCTATGCACCCTGCTACACAGTTTACAAATGTCGACGAAGATGTTTAGCACTGGCAATGCCATTCTCAGGGTGACAATTCTGGTCATCTACATGATGAAGCACACTGTAAGCATTATTCGGAGTCAGGTGTTGGGACAATAGGAAGGGGAGGAAGTACAGGAGGAGTCATATGCGGAAGGGATAACAAGATCTACGAGGTCCAGATGGTCAGCGGCACCTAGGCGGCAGTCATGGTGGGGGAGAGGGATTAACAAGGGCGCATAGTATCAGCAAAAAATGTTGAGGAAGGTGCAGGAGCCCATGAAGAAATGGAGGACGAACTGGCGATGGGCATGGAAGACTCAGCAGATGAGTGAGAGCTTGCTCACATTTCGGTTGTGCGAGGTTGGGGGGAGAGGGCAGAGGAAGGAGGCACGATTCTCACTTCTCTGCCACCAACACACCAAGGACTTGGTCCTCCTGGATGCACAAGACACATGAGCGCCATCTTGCTGCACTACCTACAACATGACCCTCGGATTGTACGAATTCGAAGTAATGCTAACTACTGGGTTGCCACACTGTTAGATCCCCGGTACAAGACAAAATTTGGTGAAATAATTCCTGCCATAGAAAGGGACGCATGTATACAGGAGTATCTGCAGAAGGTGGTACGCAATCTTAGATCTGCTTTTCCACTAAACATCAGTGCTGCACAGAGTGAATCTCAACGCTTTGTCATGGATAGGAGGAAATGGTCTTTTACTTGTCCACATCTGAGGGACCGAGGGCTGGCTGCTGTGCTGAGATGGCATTGAGTACGGTGTCACTGCAGAGTTGCACTTTTGGTCATATACAAAATGAGTCGAAAAAGGACAGATGCTGGTGGAAAGGGGAACAGGTGTGTTGGAAAGGGGAAAAAAGTTTTTGTCCGTGGGTTTGGTGGATAAGCAAAAGTAACATTTGCTGAAGAAACACCATCTGTTACGGTGGGACTGGCAGATTTGGATAAGGTGGTATATACTATGTTACCGCTATATAATGAAAATTAATAAGAAAAGAAAGAGAAAGGTATATATCCCCATCAGCAGTCAGTGTCCACCGTGCTCCCAGATGGAAAAGGAGAGGTTGGCAACTGGAAGGTTAGGTGGAGGATACAGAGCTGTGTGGCTATGAAACTAATAGTAGCCTGAACCAAGTTAGACGGCACTCGGATCTGGAGACTGGGAGCCCTGTTAGCGTCACAGGGTCCACACGCCCACCCAGCCCAGGAACTCCCTGTTAACATCACAGGGGCCATTGAGTACGCTGACCGTGTGCATTGGGGCCACACCTGTGGACAGCAGGCACGTCAGCAGCAGCAGGCCTGTTAATGCCACTGGGCTGCACAAGCAGGACTGGTAGAACAGGAGCTGGTCTTAACCATTCTGCGTTACCAACTGTGGTGGCGGCCTGCATCAACGCCCTGTCCCTGCCTACCTCTGGCCTAAAGTCGCAATGGGTTCAACACATGGAGGTGTGCTCTTTCGGAGCATAATAGAAGACTGCGCACCTCCTTGTTGGCTCCAGCCCGTTTTATAACCTGGGTCCGCCCCAAACCAGGGTGGACGACAATGCACCTCCTGGAGACAAAAGCAGAGTGACACGTCATGAGTGGCATAATTAGCATCCTATTTGGAACCGCAACTTCAATAATGACCTCATGGCTGCCACAACACAAACACCTCACCAGTCATCATCTGACCATCAATAATGAGGTGACAAGTCATAGGGGCGGACCTCTGCAAGCCATTTGGGAGTGGCCTGGCCACATCGTCAGGACACCTGATGCCCTGTGGTCTATATGGGCCCCCCACATCAGGGGCAGGGCCAAAGAGTTCATTACCGGACCTAGTCTCTGATGCAGTAAGTGCCTGAGCATGCTCAGTAGCATGAAATACAGTCTCTGAAAAAAGACTATCAGCTTTAGCATGGTGTCTAGGCACAAAACAGGACTTAGACCCGGCACGGAATGCAAGTACCTGTGCAAAGAGGCTTTTCGCACTAAGTGTGGGAGCATGCGCTGTATCTCGAAATGAAGACTTAGCCTCAGGAATGGCATAGTCAGGCTGAGCATACTCACTAGGCGAAACACTGTAGTTAGGTTGCGGCTGGGGTAAATCGGCACACGCATGCGCACTAGCTGCCTCTCCACACTTAGACGTGGTGGAGAAATTGCTCTTCGGGTGTGGACTTGGAGATGCTGTCTATGAACAGAAGGAAAAGCTAAAGGTGTGTGTTACAGCAAGGAGCCACCGCGGAAACACTTTGTTCAATTGTGAGGGGAGTCATTTTGGAGTTTGGTAAGGAGTACCGTAACGCCAGTGAGCAGCATCCTGTGCCACAGACCAACATTCTTACGGAGCTGTCTATACTGCCTACCGTGAGAGGAGCGTAAAGTCTGTATTTCTGGCAACTGGACATCACAGTACCCGGGTACGGTAGGCTGTGCCCAGACAATAATGCGGGCACGCAACACTTTGTTTTATTAGCAAAACACATATCTGTTCTGGGTAGGCCGACTATTTATAGACAATAAGACTTGCTGCCTCTGCACTAACAAATTGTCACGTACAGTTTAAATCATAGAGGGACAGCGACACATGTTTGCATTGACTGTTGATTTTCAAGATTTCCATGACTGTGTTGCAGAGCTGTGTGGTTTGCATTCACACTGTTATCATCTGCCTTATCTGTAAGGCTTCAGCTAACAAGGGTATTCAGGGGGGTAATGTGTTTTGTCTATGTTTACGTAGATAGCTGGGAAGCTCTTGTGATGCACCACTGGTAAGTCGTGTTCGCACACACACACATGCACAAACACACAATTACTGCTACACAGAGGGATTAGCAGGTAGTAGGCAACAGAATAGATTGTTCAATTATTTAAATTGTATGCATGGTTCTTATTGTTTGTTTTGGTAAAGTTAAACAATCATTTATCAACCCAACTGCCTAGAGTCCTTTTCCTGTTACCTGGTTTTGCTGCATACTGGGGAGCCCACCCTGTACACGACTTAAAATGAAGCATAAGTCGCAATGTGAATTTCACTGTGCTACAATGCGGCCTAGCGTGCCTGTGCAGCCACCGCCTGCCCCATCAAGTGCATCTGCGTGCTCTTCATCCTCTGTGACTGTAGGGACAGCAGTCTCACATGGTTTTTCACACTGAACTTCCACCCCTTTACACGCAACAGGGAGTGTGATTGGCAGGCCATCACTTGTTTTGGAAGTGGAAACAGATGGTATTGTTGAGCTGTCAGACATCGAGAAAACCAACATTGGATGCAGGCTACATTATATCCACGCCTGCACCTTCGTCACAGATTGCCTGGACTACCTGCAGTTAATAATTGCATTCCAGAAATGGAAAGGAGTGTAGAATGCACGTGTGTTGTACCTTGCTTGGCAGCAAAGGAACACTAACTTAGTATTCCAGACAATTTTAGGAAGGCAGAAAAAGAGTCAGCTCTTTGCGCAAATTAAATAGCGTGGCAAAAGTGGACAGGTGGGTACAGTGGCCGTGTTCTGTGGGTACCAGGACAGTAAAAGAAGCCTCACTTTCTATCCCTCCGAATGATCAAATGCAGCAAGGAATTCCCTGAGTTTGCTATAAATTTAGCGTAGCAAAATGTGCATAAGGGTGTCATGCAGAGGTGCTGCACATAGATTTGCACCAGTGGGGCACTAATGGAGTACAACAGCCACTTTTAGGATGCCACTAAGTTTCCTCAGTGTTTGCTAGTATAATGGCTTAGTAACAATGAGTTTGAGTGTGCAATGCAGGTAGACGTGCTGCAAATATCTTTGCACTAGTGGGACAATACAGAAGTCCAACAGCCAGTTCTTGTATGCCACTAAATGGCAGCATTTTTTGCTATCATTATAGCTTATTAAAAACAGAGCAGGGGGGTGTCATGCAGAGGTGCTGCACATAGATTTGCACCAGTGGGGCACTAATGGAGTACAACAGCCACTTCTTGTATGCCACTAAGTTTACTCAATTTTTGGTATTATAATGTCTTAGTAACAATGAGTTTGAGTGTGCAATGCAGGCAGACGTGCTGCAAATATCTTTGCACTAGTGGGACAATACAGAAGTCCAACAGCCACGTTTAGGATGCCACTAAGTTCACTCAGTGTTTGCTAGTATAATGGCTTAGTAACAATGAGTTTGAGCGTGCAAAGGGCAGGAGGGTACAGTGGCAGGGTTGTGGGTCTCTGGGTAGAGGAAAGGAAGCCTGCCTTTCTATCCCTCCTAATGGGGAAATGCAGCGAGGAAATCCCTGACCTTAGCTACACAGACGCTGTCATCTTGTGAAGCTGTTAAACTCTGTTTTCACGGACCTGTCACCTATGGCTCTGACCCTGCCGGTATTAGCCCTTGAAAGGACTGATAGAAAGTGCTATCCCTATTCTGTACAGCGCTGTGTATAGAGCGTACACAGCAGTATCGGAGATAGGCGCTGCGCCAGCGGTGACTGACACCAAGGACGCAGAAGGCAGATAATGGCATGCTGGAGGAAAATGTCCGTTTTTATAATGCAGGGACATGTGACATGGACATCCTATCACACATGCCGTTGCTTCTCTGGCTAAAAGTCCACTTAGCTGTGTGTGTGTCTGGGATTGGCTGACATGCTGGCCCGCCCCACTACACGCGCGCGCTTAGGGAAGGAAGACAAGGAAAAAAAAAAATGGCGATCGCCATTATCCATACAGCTGTGATCTGAATGCGCTGTTCCCGCACACTATACACTGAAATTTCATAATAGTGTGAGTCACAGAGTGACTTACACTATTACAGCGGAAAGCCAGCTAGTAATTAGCTGGTCTTTTTGCTGCTAGAACCGTTCTCGAACATATCTAGAACTATCGAGCTTTAGCAAAAAGCTCGAGTTCTAGTTCTATCTAGAACAGCCCCCAAAATCACTCGAGCCGCGAACTGGAGAACCTCGAACCGCGAACCGCGCTCAACTCTACTCATGTCATACTACAAGTACAGCAAGAATATTCTAGTGACATGAACAAATCAATCAGTAGAGTATAGCGTTTAAGCTGAATTTCTTGAAATTTGCAGACCCCTACAAGCTCAAACCCTTTACAAATTTGATTTGTGAGGATTGCACCCCAAAATTAAAACGCTGATGAATTTTTAAATAGTTAAGACAGGTGAAATAAGTATTGAAAACGTCACAAATTTTCTAAGTAAACATATTTCTAAAGATGCTATTGTCACGTATTTTTTCAGTAGTAATGGATGGACCCGGACTGTAAAAGTCCAGATCCGCGCATGTTCAAAAGTACATGAGAGCCTAGCACCTGACTTCTCAGGGAACTCTGAACAAAGATCTGGGTCCGGCAACTCGAGTAATAAAAAAATAAATAAAGGTAAAACAGAAAAAAATAAGAAAGCAGGCATGCTATACTTACCGGTCTCTGGCGCTGCTGTAACTGCTCCTGGGGCCACTCATTCTACTTCAGAGGCCACTTATTTACCTTCATACATATGCACTGCTTTCCCCGACCACCGGCAGTCCTGGCATCTCTGATTGGTTGCAGTCAGATGCGCGCCCAGCCTGTGTGACAACATGTCTGACTGCTTGTAATCTCAGACACTGTCTGCATCTCTATTGGTGTAAGAATAAATAAATAAATACATTTAAAAAAGTGGCGTGGGGTCCCCCTATATTATGATACCCAGCACAGATAAAGCTTAGGGCTATAGGCTGCATCCCTCATCCGTGCATTTATCTTGACTGTGCATCAAAATTAGAAGATAATAATTTAAAAAATGTGTGGTACCCCTAATTTTGATAACCAGCCATGACAAAGCCAAACAGCTGGTTTCTGGTATTCTCAGGATTGTGAGACCCATGCCTATTGGCCCCCCAGCCTAAAAATAGAAGTCTGTAGTGACCCAGAATTGTCATACCCATTCGATGTGACAATCCCAAAAATTTAGCCAGCTCATCCCGATTTCCCTGGTGCAGTGGCAATCGGGCTAATAAGGGATTAATGATAGCTCACAGCTGCTGCTAAGCCCTAGATTAGTGATTAGATTAGTAATGGGAGGCACCTGTGAGACCACACAATACTAATCTGTAAATTTAAAGAATTAAACACAAAAACTGAAAACATCCTTTGAATCAAAATACAATGAAACCTATAGAAACTGTATGAAAGGAACTAAAGCTCAGAGTTCATAGAATGTGCCCACGAAACCTTTTATATTTGAAGAGTGTTTGTGTGAAAGAATGGGACAAAATCACATCTTAAGTGGGCTTTACATGCTACGATATCGCTAGCAATTGCTAGCGATATCGTACGCAAAAACACCCACCCCCGTCGTGCATGCGATTTCGTCTGATCACTGCCACAGCGAACATTATCGCTGCAGCAGTTTCACACGCACTTACCTGGTCGGCGGCGTCGCTGTGACTGCCAAACAATCCCTCCCTCAAGGGGGAGGGACGTTCGGCATCACAGCAACGTCACCGCGACGTCACTAAGCGGCCGGCCAATCAAAGCGGAGGGGCGGAGATGAGCGGGATGTAACATCCCGCCCACCTTCTTCCTTCCGCATTGCGGCCGATGGCAAGTAAGGAGACGTTCCTCGTTAATGCGGTGTCACACACAGCGATGTGTGCTGCCGCAGGAGCGACGAACCACATCGATAATCAACCATTACAGATTTTTGGTTTTGGGACGACCTCTCCATGGTGAACGATTTTCACCATTTTTGAGGTCGCTTAAGGTCGCTGGTAAGTGTCACACGCTGCGATATCGTTAATGACGTTGGATGTGCGTCACTTACAGCGTGACCCCGACGATAAAACATTAACGATATCGTAGCGTGTAAAGCCCCCTTTAGCATGGCAATAGTTTCTCAATTCAGGAGGCATCTTTAAGCTGTCATCACCAACAAAGACTTTTGTACAATGTATTAAATACATTCCAGTAAGCATGTTCGATACATTTTTCTTGTGTCATTTCTCATTATTACACATAACAAAATATGATTTGATATCTTTGCCTGTGTGGATTGGAAAGGTTCCTATTAGGGATGAGCGAACTCGTTGATGTTCGGGTTTGCCAAGTTCTGTTCAATACCAAAATTTGACCCTAACTTGATTACGGACTCTGAACCCAATAGAAGTCCATGGGGATCCAAACTTTTTGGCTATAAAATGGCTATAAATTGTCGTAGTAAAGGCTAGGGGGCTGCAAAAAAAAAAGGAAAATGTGGTAAGAGCAGGACAATTGCCTTGCAAACAATGTGGATAGGGATACTACTTAAGGGGGTTCTGTCCCATGGTAATCATGGTTAAATAAGAATTAAATTAATAAAATACAAATTTTAAGAGTGCCAACACAGAGACTGTTGTCAGAGTTCCCCCAGAGAGCCAAAATTTTAAGAGTGCCGCTATAGAACTTCTTTTCAGAGTTCCCCCACAGAACACAAATTTTAAGAGTGGCAACACAGAGCCTGTTTCTAGAGTTCCCCACAAAGCCAACATTTTAAAAGTGCAGCCGCAGAGCCAACATTTTAAGGGTGCAACCACAGAGCTTGTTTTCAGCATTCCCTCACAAAGCCAAAATTTTAAGTGTCACCACAGAGCCTATTTTCTGAGTTTCCTCACAGAGCCAACATTTCAAGTGTGCCCCCACAGAAAGTGTTGTCAGCTTTCCCCCAAAAATGAAAACTTTTAAGATTACTGCTACAGAGCCTATTTTCAGAGTTGTCCACAGAGCCGACATTTTAAAGGGGGCTTTACATGCTACGATATCGTCAGGGCCAGATTAAGGCTGGTGGGGGCCCCTGGGCAGAAAATCTGGTCGGGGCCCCATAACGTTAACATTTTTAGCCATAACAGTAGAGCACGAACTGTAGCATTTAGATATAAATCCAATGAACATTTATCTTATCCTGTTCTGCCACATTCAGATTTACAGTACTACAATACAGATACAGTCCAGGATAACTCACAGCCATCACATATACACACAAAGTAGAGTTAGGGCTGCTTTACACGTTTCAATTACATATGCGATCTCGTATGCGATCGCACACGCCCCCAACGTATGTGCGGAACAGGCAATTTGTTGCCCGTGTCGCACAAACGATTAACCCCCGTCACACGCACTTAGCTTCCAAACAACCTCGCTGTGGGCGGCGAACATCCACTTCCTGAAGTGGGAGGGACGTTCGGCATCACAGCGACGTCACACAGCGGCCGGCCAATAGAAGCGGAGGGGCGGAGATGAGCGGGACCTAAACATCCCGCCCACCTCCTTCCTTCCGCATTGCCGGCGGGACGCAGGTAAGCTGTGTTCATCGTTCCCAGGGTGTCACACGGTGCGACGTGTGCTGCCTCAAGAACGATGAACAACCAGACATTCAATTTTTAGAAAATGAACGACGTGTATGCGATCAACGTTTGAACGCACAATCAGGGTCGCACGTAGGTGTCACACACTACAATATCACTAATGATGCCGGATGTGCGTCACTTACGACGTGACCCCGCCGACACATCGTTAGATATTTTGTAGCGTGTAAAGCCCGCTTTAGTCACATATTTTTTATTGATCCCAATGTTAAGGCAGCCAGGGCTGGCTCCAGGTTTTTGTGGCCTCTGGGTGAAAGAGTCTCAGTGGACCCCATCCACACACAGACACGCACATACACATACAGGCATACGTACATATAAATATTTGAAGACAAATTCAGAAAAATACATATAAACAGACAAATATATGCACGGTCATATACAGTGACATACATGCAGACACAGACGCATTAGGGCTCGTGCGCACGTTGCATAATTCCATGCATTTACGCTGCGTATAGCACTGCAGTGTAAATGCATGCGTCCTGCGTCCCCTATACAATCTATGAAGATTGTGCATGATACGTGCGCACATTGCTTTTATGAATTTATAACTGACATGCTCATTTTATGAACGCACAGATTTGGGTCAACATTTTAGCACCCAAATCGCTGCGTTCATAAAATGAGCATGTCAATTATTCCGTGAGCTATGGATGCAGCTCCCACTGTCTATGGTGGGGGCAGCAGCCAGAGCGCATGAAATTGGCTTTTTTTGTACAGAAAAACTGCATCCATTATGCAGTGTTTCTGCAGCGATTTGACGCGCACATGTGCTGTCAAATCGCTGCAGAATATTCAGCAGTTAGGTGCGCATGAGCCCTTACAGGTATTAATATGGGGAAGTCGCCAGCAGCCTCACTCACCTTTCCCGCTTGTTTCCGTCCAGCTCCTTCAGGACATGTGGCTGTGTTTCACGATGGCTGTCACTAACAGACATGACTGCACACTGACAGCACTGCTGTATATACATCACAGGAGGGGCTAGTGGCTACAATATATACATTACAGGAGGGGCAGGGGTCATAGACGTTACTGGAGTGGCAAACAGCTCTGGTGGTGTACTCATTACTGGGATGGGTGGCATAGAACTCTGGGGGACCTATATAGTTCTGGGGGGGCCGCACAGACTGCTCTAATTCATATATACACACACACACAGTACTGCTTCTTACACATACAGCTGTGACACACACACACACATACACACACACTACAATGCACCCCCTATCACCCCCTACACACACACAAATGTAAGACCTGTTAACATTTATATATATATATATATATATATATATATATATATATATATATATATATATATAGGTTAAAAGACTGTTTGGTAGACTTCCTTGTGTTATGCTGCCACCTGCTGTCAAAAACAGAGAACAGCGGGCAAAAGTCCTGCTGCTCGAGTGACTTGGTTCAGTCTGGAACAGGAGGAGGAGGAGTCTACATGTGGCTGTTTTTGCAGAGAGGACTGTGCTCGAGTGGGCTGTAAGATAGAAGGCCTCAGTCTGCCCTGTTTTCCGAGGTCCAAGTACCTTAGAGTGTTGCGTGGTGTCCCCCCCAAGACACAGATCCAAAGAGGCTGGATGTGGAGCGAGGAGCCAGGCAGCACGTGCAAGTTACAGATCCGGGACAAAGACTGAACTTTAGAGGTGTCTGCCGGCGGAATACGGGCCCCAACGGTGACGAGGTACCCCACGCTGAAATCTGCAGTTAAGTGTGCATACTACTTTTAGTTAGGTACAGATAGGAAAAGACTCTGCACTGTGTTATACAAGTAAGATAACAAGGACTCTGCATTTTTTTTGTTTAAAGAGGATTTCTGTGTTTTGCTTTTGGGAGTACAATCTGAGGCTTCCTACCCTTGACAAGTTATTCAAAGTAGTTGTATGTATATTGCATTATCTCTATTGCTGTGCACCTTCCCGCTTTTCTCCCCTTCCTTTCCCGCACTTTTCCTCCACCTGTGTGGTGCAATACATTATTAAATTTGCATTGATTAACCCCCGTGGTTCCGTGCAGTCCTTGCGTATCCCATTACCTGCATGTTATTACATTTGGCGTAGTCGGCAGGATACGCAGGCTGGTACGGAACAATGGACGGACAGGGGGGTGTCGCTGATGGGGGTGTCGCTGATGGAGGTGTTCTAATACAACCTGATGGGGGAATACCAGCAAGGCAACTGTCCCTGGGGGCTATGCTGACCCATATACCAAAATTTACTGGCAGCAATGTACCTCTCCATGACTGGGCGCAGAGAGTGAGGGGCATGTTGAGAGTAGCTGGAGTGACTGCAGAAAATCAAGGGGAGATACTGTTGATTGCCCTTGAAGGCCATGCTCAAGAGACCATTTTATTGCGCCCTGAGAGTGAACGAAAGACGTTAGAGCAGGTGGTGAAGATTCTTGAGAGAGTGTATGGCGGGAAACCAGAAGCAGGAGATTTACAGGCGCAACTGTTCTACAGGCTGCAGGGTGAAGAAGAAGGTCTGCCACAGTATGCAAATGCACTCCAGAGAATAATGAGACAAATGCTTACAGCAGAGCCAGAGCTAGCACAAACCCCCGGTTATGCTGACCGTACCCTACGAGATCAATTCCTCCGTGGGTTACATAACCCCAAGATCAAAGGTGCCCTCCGTGCATGGCTCAGGGTAGAAAAAAAACTAACTTTCCAGGAGATATTGGAAGAAGCAGTCTCCCGCACACAAACTGAAAATTGCGACCCGCAGAACGCCTGGGGTGAAGTTTGTATGCATAAGGTAGTCCCGGGTGAGAAAAACCGAGAACCGAGCCAGCTTGAGGCTAAAGTGGATCAGTTACAAGAGACTGTTACTGCTCTACAAGAGTTGCTGAAGAATATGCAAGCCCCGGTGTCAGAAGTAGGAATGACAGCACCGCGACCAAATACCCGCACGCATACCTAGCAAGAAGAGAGGGGACAGATCGAGCAGAGACAATCGAGACCCGCTGGAGACTACCAGTGTTGGAACTGTGGAAATCGGAACCATTTATTCTGACACTGTCCGGAGAGGAAGACGTCTCAAGAAAGACCACCGTTAAACTAGTGCCGCCCTCCATGGATGGGCACATGACGGGGAGACCAACTGAGCTTAGAGAAAACCAATGCCCTGAAGATATAGCAGCCTGCACGCCAATGATCACGGCCGAATTTGAAGGGAAAGAAGTAAGATGCCTGATGGATACTGGGTCCCAAGTGACCACCATGCTAGAACAGTTCTTCTACCAACATTTTGGACAAACTGTATCCATTGACAAAGGGGCACATATCAAACTGAGGGCTGCAAACAATCTTCCCATTCCGGTTGTAAGGGTCGTGTGGATGAACATACGTGCCTGTGGCCAGAACTTAGGCAAAAAAGGGATTGTGTTAACGGAGGGCCGGTACGACAGAGAGGTGCCGGCTATTGTGGGCATGAACGTCATGAAAGAATTAGACCAGTTGCTCTTCAACAAGGGGGGCTGTGATTACTGGAAGACGACAGTTGCTAACAGGCCTGCCCAAAAGGTCTTCCAACACCTTATCCGTGCCCGAGGACTGTGGAAGAATGGTGGGAGCCGCTACCCGGTGGGGAGGGTTCGAGTCCCAAGACAGACAACAATTACTCTACCTCCAAATCGTGAGACAGTCCTCACCCTGCCAGTCGGGGCCCACCGTACACTCGAGGGGATGGAGGTGTTGGTGGAGCCTTACTGTGGTGAAGAGAACGGAGACGAACCATTGGTGGCTCGCACTTTAGCAACAGTAAGAAATGGAAGGGTCCCTTTCCGTTGCGTGAACACCGGTGAACAGGCCGACACCTTGACCTCGGGAGTTGTTCTGGCCCATGTCTATCTGGCGCCTGAAGAGGTAGCGGCCGCAGAATCGATTGAATTGCAACCCATGGCAGGGGAAGCCTGGACTTGGGCTCTTTCTATGGAAAGAAAAGAGAAACCCACTGATCTACCAGTCACGTCAGTCAGTCTACCAGTCACAGTCACGTCATCTTAGGGCAGATGGCAGTGGACCTGAGCCCCTTCGCTTCAGAGCAAGCCCAAGCCATAGAGGACTTTATTTGGGAGAACCAAGCCACGTTCTCCCATCACACAGAAGATTTCGGCTGTACTGACAAGATTCAGCACGAAATACCCACAGAAGATGCCCCACCGATCAGGGAAAGGTACAGGCCACTACCTCCAAAGTACTACCAAGAGGTGAAAGAGCTTTTGGTGCAGATGCTGAAGAGCGGGGTGGTAAGAGAAAGTCAGAGTCCATGGGCTGCCCCAATCGTGCTGGTCAAGAAAAAGGATGGGTCTACCCGCTTCTGTGTTGACTACCGCAAGCTTAATGGATGCACGGTTTGTGATTCCTACCCTCTGCCCCGGATAGAGGAGTCCCTGTCGGCGTTGGGAAAGGCACGTTACTTCTCCTCCCTCGATCTGGCCAGCGGATATTGCAGGTCCCTGTGGCAGAGAAAGACAAGGCCAAGACCGCATTTATTGTACCCATGGGACTCTTCGAGTTCAATCGCATGCCGTTTGGACTAAATAATGCCCCAGGAACTTTTCAGTGCCTCATGGAAAGTTGCCTTGGAGACATGAACTCCGAGGCTACATTGATTTACCTGGACGACATAGTAGTGTATTCTGCAACCTTTGAGAAACATCTAGAAAACCTGGGCCAAGTGTTTCAGCGGTTACGGGCCCATGGGCTTAAACTAAAACCAAAAAAATGCCGAATCTTTCAGGAAGAGATTGAATATCTCGGACACAAGGTGTCGGAAGCCGGCGTACAGCCCTCCGATGGGACAGTGAGAGCAGTGCTACAATGGCCCACACCCAGCACAGTGCGGGAGGTTCGAGCTTTCCTGGGGCTAGCCGGATATTACCGTCGTTTTATCAAAGATTTCGCGAAGGAGGCAGAACCTTTGCACAAATTGCTCCGAGGGACTGCAAAAGGACTAAAAGCACAGAAAATTTGCTGGGGACCAAGACAAGCAGAAGCCTTACACCGATTGAAAGAGGCCTTGGTTAGCGCCCCTGTGCTTGCCTATGCAGACTATAACCTCCCCTTTCGGTTGTATACAGACGCGAGCCTCTACGGCCTGGGTGCAGTACTGGTCCAGGTACAGAATGGTACTGAATGGGTGATTGCATATGGAAGTCGGACGTTGCGAGAAGCCGAGCGCAATCCCGAGAATTACAGTTCCTTTCGGCTGGAGTTACTGGCACTAGTATGGGCGATAACCGAAAGGTTCTCGGAATATCTCACGGAAGCTCAAATTGAAGTCTATACGGATAATAACCCCCTGGCTCACATCTCCACCGCCAAACTGGGAGCAATGGAACAGAGGTGGCTGGCACGACTCTCCAGATACAATTATCATGTGCAATACCGCTCTAAGCATGAAAATCAGAATGTGGATGCCCTTTCTCGTGTTACCACCGAAGCCCCAGTGGGGGAGAGTGATGAACAGTTGGAGGAAGACGAAATTCCGGACTTCAGTAAAGTCACCGCTCAAGTGGTAGAGGCTCATATGCTGGAAATTACGTCGGGCACGACATCACGCCTGCTTGGCCAAACCAGAGAGGAATGGGTGAAAATTCAGTCATCTGACCCAGAACTGCTTCAAGTGAAAGAGTGGGTGATCCAGCAGCGCAAGCCTAGAAAGGAAATATGGGCCACGCTGTCGCACGTGGCCCTCCAGATTCTCAGCCAGTGGGATAAGCTGTCGGTGCAAGAAGGGATGCTGTATTGGAAGGTGCACCTAGCTACAGAGTTGGAAGTGCGGTGGCAAGTAGTGATACCCCAGAAGATGGCAGTACCACTGGCCCGAGAGGCGCATGAGAAAGGAGCCCATTTCGGACCGGACAAGACTTACCAGTGGTTGCAAAGAATAGTATACTGTCCTCAGATGCTTCGGGCAGTAGAGAAGGCCTGTAAACTGTGCTGTTCCTGCGAGTTAAGTAAGGCTCCCCCACAGCAAGCACCAGTACAGACTATTGTAACCAAAGAGCCGTTGGAAGTACTCATGATCGATTATCTGAAGATTCGTCACTCCCACCGGGGCTATCAGTTCTGCCTTGTGATGACAGATCACTTCTCCAAATTTGCGGTGGTGACGCCCACCAGAGATCAGACAGCTGAATCAGCTGCTCGAGCCATCAGTGATGACTTTATCCGGGTGTACGGCTGCCCCAAAAGAATACATTCCGACCAAGGGGCTTGCTTTCAGGGCGGTGTCATCAGAGAGCTGCAAAGGATTTATGGAATGCAGAAGTTAAGGACTACGCCTTATCTTTCACAGGGCAACGGAGCCTGCAAGAGATTTAACCGGACCCTCCTTCAAATGCTACGCACGTTGGAGGATGATCGTAAGAATCACTGGCCCGGTTATCTCGCAGAACTCGTGTGGGCGTACAATAATCGTGTCCACTCCACCACTGGGTACACCCCATACGTACTACTGTTTGGAAGAGCCGGAAGAGGCATAGAAGAGCTCAACCTGGCTCCCCCCGAGATCAGTGAAGGTCAGAGCGTAGGTTCCTGGGTTGACTGTCACCGTCGGCGGCTGGAGACTATCCATCGAATTGTCACCAAGCGGTTGCAAGAAAAGACACACCCGCAGCGGAAACCTGTGCGTGAAGCCCCGTTCTTGCCAGGAGACAGAGTACTAGTTGCAGAGAAACACCCGAGACACAAGTTGTGTGAGCGCTGGAAAACAGAGCCGTACATTGTGATTAGAAGAATCTCTCCCCACGGATCAGTATACGAAGTGAGAGGTGAGTGAAGAGGCGACACCTTCATCCTGCATCGTAATATGCTGAGGCCCTGCTATTCAGAAGACAGGACCAGACAAAGTACCTCGGAGACGGAGCCCGTGCCTGTTCCTGTTACCTTCGAAGAGGGCTCTGACGATGAAGAATGGTGGCGGGCCCCGACCAACCCAGCAGACTGGGAGAGATCCACACCCCCATCCGTTCAAGACACAGGTGCCACCCCTGCAGAGCAGGAGTCACTAATCTCCAGAGATGGGGACGGGAATACTGTACTCCCTGATACGGCGCCGACGTCTGGTGAGTTAGCTGTGGTGCCACGCCGGACTGAGCGGGCTAATGCTGGTATTCCCCCTGATCGGTACTTGGCAGATGAATTTGTGTGTTCTGTCACTGAATCCTGTTTTACGACATTGGCTTCCAAGCAACAGGTTGTGAAGCAGGGCAGGAGTTGCCACCGTGTGCCCCTTTGCAGAGTGCCTCAGGAGTGTATCGGCCGGGACGGCCGAGGTTAAAGAGGGGGGGAATGTAAGACCTGTTAACATTTATATATATATATAGGTTAAAAGACTGTTTGGTGGACTTCCTTGTGTTATGCTGCCACCTGCTGTCAAAAACAGAGAACAGCGGGCAAAAGTCCTGCTGCTCGAGTGACTTGGTTCAGTTTGGAACAGGAGGAGGAGGAATCTACATGTGGCTGTTTTTGCAGAGAGGAGTGTGCTCGAGTGGGCTGTAAGATAGAAGGCCTCAGTCTGCCCTGTTTTCCGAGGTCCAAGTACCTTAGAGTGTTGCGTGGTGTCCCCCCCAAGACACAGATCCAAAGAGGCTGGATGTGGAGCGAGGAGCCAGGCCGCACGTGCAAGTTACAGATCCGGGACAAAGACTGAACTTTAGAGGTGTCTGCCGGCGGAATACGGGCCCCAACGGTGACGAGGTACCCCACGCTGAAACCTGCAGTTAAGTGTGCACACTACTTTTAGTTAGGGACAAATAGGAAAAGACTCTGCACTGTGTTATATGAGTAAGATAACAAGGACTCTGCGTTTTTTTGTTTAATAAGGATTTCTGTGTTTTGCTTTTGGGAGTACAATCTGAGGCTTCCTACCCTTGACAAGTTATTCAAAGTAGTTGTATGTATATTGCATTATCTCTACTGCTGTGCACCTTCCCGCTTTTCTCCCCTTCCTTTCCCGCACTTTTCCTCCATCTGTGTGGTGCAATACATTATTAAATTTGCATTGATTAACCCCCGTGGTTCCGTGCAGTCCTTGCGTATCCCATTACCTGCAGGTTATTACACACGCACAATATAATGCACCCCCCATCACCCCCTACACACACACACACAATACAATGCACCCCACATCACCCCCTACACATACACACACACACACACAATGCACCCCACATCACCTCCTACACACACACACACACACACACACACAATGCACCCCACATCACCTCCTACACACACACACACACACACACAATACAATGCACCCCCCATTACCCCTCCCCCACACACAATACAATGCACCCCCCATTACCCCTCCCCCACACACACAATACAATGCACCCCCCATTTTATCCCCCCACACACAATAAATGCACCCCCCATTACCCCTCCCCCCACACACAATACAATGCACCCTCCATTCCCCCTCCCCTCCCTCACACAATACAATGCACCCCTCATTACCGCTCCCCACACAAACAGTACAATGCACCCCTCATTACCTCTCCCCCCACACACAATACAATGCACCCCTCATTACCTCTCCCCCCACACACAATACACCCTCCATTACCCCTCCCCCCACACACAATACAGTGCACCCTCCATTACCCCTCCGCCCATACACAATACAATGCACCCTCCATTACCCCTCCCCCCACACACAATACAATGCACCCTCCATTACCCCTCCCCCACACACAATACAACCCTCATCACCCCCTACACACACAAATTACTCTCCCCCCCTCCCTCGGAATACAGCACTCCCCCTCTGCCTGTCACAGAGCTGTGTTCCTTCACAAATGTTCCCCGTTATGTGTCCTCAGCCCCTCCCCACTCATCTCCATTAATTAAACCTGTCTCTTCATCTCCTCCATGGAGCGCTTACTGCTTCATGTTTCCTGTGTCTCGGCGCCCGCAGCACTGTGATGACGTCAGCAAGGTGCTGATCTCATCACGTTGCTGCACGTCGGGGGCGGGGCCCAGTCCCGGCGCACTATTCAAATGTATTTTCGTCTGAAAGACGCAAATACATTTGAATAGGAACGGAAAGAGGAAGCTGCGGTCATCGGCTCTACTGCGCTCCTCTGCACTGGGTGCATGCCGGCACACAGCACACAGCAGAGCCGGCACGCGCGCTGCCTCCTGCTCCTGCTAGTGTGCCTGGCATGTACACAGTGTAGAGGAGCACAGCGGGGACAGCAGATACAGCGGCCCACCACACCATGCCCCTGCTTCTAGGGGGGCAGCTGCCCCCCCCCCGCCCCTCGCTGGGTACGGCCGCAGCACATAGCAGGAAGCATTAGCACACCTCTAACCCCGGAAGTGCAAGCGGCCGCTGGTACTTCCGGGGCCAATCAGCGTCCTGTGCCCGCAGTTTGTTTTTGCGTCTTAAAGACGTAGATGCAAGTAAATAGCGGTGCTCCAAGACTGTCTTTACGGAGGGGGAGAGGGTGTGAAGAAAAAAAAATGCTGACAGGTGCCTAGTGCTAAGTATGGTGGGGGACCCCCTTAGAAGCTCTTTTGGTGGGAGGCCCCTAGGCTGGAGCCCCACCTGCCCCACCTATAATCCGGCCCCGGATATCGTTAATGAATTATCGTCGGGGTCACGGTGTTTGTGACGCACACCCGGCTTCATTAACGAGATTGCAGCGTGTAACACTTAAGAGTGATCGGTCGTCCTGAAACAAAAAATCATTTTCAAGATGTTAGCAATGTTCCTCGTTGCTGCAGTAGCACATAACGCTGTGTGTGACACCGCAGGAGCGAGGAACATCTCCTTACCTGCCTCTATCGGCAAAAAGGAAGGAAGGAGGTGGGCGGGATGTTTACGTCCCGCTCATCTCCGCCCCTCTGCTTCTCTTGGCTGCCTGCCATGTGACGTCGCTGTGACGGCGCACAACCCGCCCCTTAGGAAAGAGTTAGTTCGCCGGCCAGAGCGACGTCGCAGGGCACGTAAGTCCGTGTGACGAGGGTAAGCGAGGTTGTGCGACACGGGCAGCGATATGGGTGGGTACGATCGCTTGTGATCTCGCTAGCGAGATCGCAGCGTGTAAAGCCCGCTTAAGAGTGCAGTAACAGATCCTTTTTTCAAAGTTCACCACAGAGCCAACATTTTAAAAATGCAGTCACAAAGCCTGTTTACTGAGTTACCCACAGAGCCAACATTTTAGGTGTGCCTCCACAGAGCACACAGAACCCCTTTAAATTAACAAAAAATAAAAAATGTATATCTTGAAACAGGAGGCAGAGGTCTAAGTGGACGAGAAGGTTGAGGAGGAGGGGAAGGTGGATGTGATGGTGTAGATGAAGGGAACGAAGGAGGTAGCCAACATAGTTGGCATTTTTTAATTTGGGGAGGCCTCAAAACACTGGGAATGGCAAATCAATTTTCCACCCCTCATGTTTCCTAGCTTTTTACCAGTCACTAAACAGGAAATGCCTGCCAATCATCGCAATGCCATAGTCATCTTCGCTAATGGAATTACTGTGATTGGTCGGTCGCATAGCGTCATCTGGTCTATACTGTATAAGACCCAGATACTCCATGTTTGCCGCACTGTAACTGGAAATAGTATAGGCTTAGGGAGAGATTCTGCTGGAGAAGGAACAGTGTGTTATAGCGTTTTAGTTTCTGCTGGTACTACAGTATATGAACAATCCTTTTCAGGGCTAATTGAAAGCTATTCTATTCTCTAATAACACCATTCTTATTCTGCAATTAGTTTAGGATGAGCTTCTCAAGATGGATTAGTGTATTAGAGGCCTGTAGGTAGGAATTGTAGCCTTACAGACCTTGCTGTTAATGCTTAAAAAAATCAATTCTATTATCTAAAAATACAGTTCTTATTCTGCATTTAGTAATACCTAAAAAAATATCTATTCTATTATCTAATAATACTTCTCTTCTTTTCCATATTGATACCGCTATTAGCTGCATTCAGTGTAGGGTTGGCTGCTGGACCAAAGAGCAAAAGATAGTTGTGGATCAGGGGCATATAGTCAGGGTATATTGCTTTACTGTCCTTCTATAGGTATACTGCTGCTGCAACCTAACTGCATTTGTAGCACCCACGGGGCAAGGTGTTATCTGTTTACTCGTCGCCGGGCCTGGTGATGTTGGGTCTGGGGATATCACGGGTGGCCCTACCCGGCTTCGAGGTGTACAATAAAGCAGGGGGATGATAATGGAGGTTTGTCTCGTGACGCCACCTGCGGTATGTAGCCAGGGATTAGCCGCCGCTGCTGTCGCTGTCCTCTTTGGGCAGATAGTTGTAGCAGTTAAGATGTTTCAGCTCCCCACAGGTGGAGCGGGCCCAAGGGAGAATGATGAGGGTTGTAGTGATGGCGGGTGCCGAAACGCGGGGCACCGGTGCCGGCAAGGACAGGCAGACACAGTCTTTGCGGGTTAAAGGTTTCTTTACTCACAGTTCTGGTTTACCCGGGAGATACCAGTCACCGCTGTGATCAGTCTCAGTCGATCCCGAGCAATTCGAGGTCACCACCGGTGTTCCCACTGAGAGTCCTTTCTGGTCGGGGTCCCTTCAATCCTGGTGTATGTGGATATAGAACAGGCTGCGGGTGTTTCCTGCACTCTCCGCAGACTTTGGAATCCAGTGTAGTTGTAGTGAACCTGGGCATAGCAGCCTGCTCCAAGCCACGGGTCTTGCAGTGCTCCCAGAAGTGTGAAGGTAGAGAGAATGTGCACGGACCAAAGTCCCGACTGTGCTCCTCACCCCAATCTGTGCCCGGGGCTAACTGATTATGTGTGAAGATGCTCCTTCCTTTTCCCCATGTGATGCCCGCTCCCCAGGTGGTTGTCCTAGTGACCAGGAAATTCCCATGCTCCATGATGGCTACCTCCTCTATCTACCCCAGGCCAACCCCTGGTGGGAAAGCACCCAACTGTGTTTGATGTGTGAATGTGAAAAACACCAGCAATTAACCTTCTCTTACCCCGGATGAATACTGCATCTTAAGTGAGATGCAGCACCCTGTCGCAACTGAAGCCTCAGGGGCGTCACCTTCCTCCACAGCAAATGGCAGCACTCATGGGCTGCAACCAAACAAAGTTAGTACACCACAATTTTTGTCATATCAAGAACATATCAACAATTTTCCCATTCTGGGAGGCACCATTAAACATTCCAAACAGATACTGGTTATCAAGATGATCAAGTGCAACACGTAAAACAAACATCAACATTTGCATAGAAAAACAATTATTCTTGCTTGGCTGCTGGTGGTGCCAGAGGGCTGGTCCCAGCCCCCTGGTTCTGGGCACTCAAGGGACAACCTTGGGCAAAGTGTCCAGCCTGCTTACAATAGCAACAAACCAGTATTAAGATGTCCATGGTGTCAGGGGCAGGTTTCTCCTCAGAGGCAGCTCCTGAACTGGATTTCTGGTATAATTTTCTGCAGAGGCTTTGAGTCCAGCATCTCCAGTATTACGTGTGCAGTGTCTGGGGTAATCTGGTCTTCCTCTTTAATGGACATGTCCTTGCATGCATGAGGTTTCCTGCTGGTTTTTGGCAGTGGGGCTCTCTTTCGTGCTCTTTCTGGGCTCCCCCCACACTTTCACGCTCTTTTTGGATTCCGCCCATGATGGCATGCCTCCCCTTTTCCCACACTGCACAAGTAATAGCGACTTTATTTTTTAAGCAATATGGTTCAACACAGTTCTGTAAGGTGCACAGTACCCATTTGTGGCAGCCACGCTATCCTGTTCATGATGCCAAGTTGTAGCACCCACGGGGCAAGGGGTTAACTGTTTACTCGTCGCCGGGCCTGGTGATGTAAGGTCTGGGGATGTCACGGGGGGCCCTATCCGGCTTCGTGATCCCGAGGTGTACAATATAGAAGGGAGGGATGATAATGGAGGTTTGTCTTGTGACACCACCTGCGGTATGCAGCCGGAGATTAGCAGCCGCTGCTGTCGCTGTCCTCCAGGGCGGATGGTTGTAGCAGCTAAGATGTTTCTGCTCCCCACAGGTGGAGCGGGCCCCAGGGAGGATAATGAGGGTTGTAGTGATGGCGGGCGCTGAAGCGTGGGGCGACGGCAAGGACAGGCGGACATAGTCTTTGCGGTTTAAAGGTTTCTTTACTCACAGTTCTGGTTTACCTGGGAGATACCGGTCACTGCCCCAGTCGATCCCGAGCAATTCGAGGTCATCGCCAGTGTTCCCACTGTGAGTCATTTCTGGTCGAGGTCCCTCCAATCCCGGTGTATGTGGAATATGGAACTGGCTGCGGGTGTTTCCTGCACTCTCTGCAGACTCTGGAATCCCGTGTAGCTGTAGAGAACCCGGGCTGAGCAGCCTGCTCCAAGCCACGGGTCTTGCAGTGCTCCCAGAAGTGGAAAGGTAGAGAGAATGTGCACGGACCAAAGTCCCAACTGTGCTCCTCACTCCAAGCTGTGCCCGGGACTAACTGACTATGTGTGAAGATGCTCCTTCCTTTTCCCCATTTGGTGCCCGCCCCCCAGATGGTTATCCTAGTGACCGGGAAAGTCCCATGCTTTATGATGGCCACCACCCTATCTACCCCAGGCTAACTCCTGGTGGGAAAGCACCTAACTGATTCTTCAAAGTTTGGTGTTTTGAGTGAGGGCTGGCTGCTGGCCATCCAAAAATTTTGACTAAGGTTTGGCTGCTGGCCATGTAAAAAGTATAAGAAAGGACCAGCTGCTGGCAATAAAAAAAATTATGAGAATGAGCTACCTGGCCCTCCACAAGTTATGAGTGATGGACGGCTGCTTGCCCTGTAAACATAATTCAATATTTATATACGTTAGCATCTCAGAGTGCAGCTGTATATTTCTTACAGTAGAAGGACAGTTCATACCACATATACAGCTTGGATACCCAATAGTTGAATGGTACAGAGGATTCACAGAGGATGTTGGGACAGTCAGCTAGGTTCTCATTGACAATCTTTATAAACGTTTCCCTCCTTTAAAGGCTACCCCATGCATCAGGGCCTGGGCACTGGGAGGATCTAATGAAACTGTCACACACCTTTGATAGTGTTCCCCTGCCTCTGTTGTACCTGGTGTATGTCTCCCTCATCTCCCCTCCTTGGTTGCCCAAGGAACTATCACTGCTGCTGCCACCGTTGTCACATGGGACATTTTTGTATGAATTCATCATGACATTTCCAGGAGGGATTTTCTGGTCGTTGATTCCTATATTATTCTCAATTACCCTTACCCGGTATCAATAATACACGGACACTGCTTGCGACTTGGTAAAAATGGCCACAGCAGCCCTTTATTGCCTATTGTTTACACACTAACACAAGGGGGTGCCGTCTAACGGGCGTCCCCAACATTTAACAATAGGTAATACCATAATAATAATAATAATACAGTACGTAATACAATACGTAACCCTGGGTAGGCCCGGTCCAGAAACCACCTTCCACCACCAAAACATGATCCCTGGCCGCAACACACACCAGGCTCGAGAGGAGGTATGAATCACCTACGGATCAATATCCCCAACCTTGCAGGTCCCATGCCTGCAAGATCCTTGTAACCAGAGCCACTATATCCTACAAGTGACTCTCCAAACAAATAACATTATCCGTTAAGTCCGGTCCAGAAGCCATACTCCACCACCAGAACACAATCCCTGGCCACAACACACCGACCCAGAGATATGAGGCATTAATCACCTACGGATCAATACCCCAACCTTGCAGGACCCCATGCCTGCAAGATCCCTGTAACCAAAGCCACTGTATTCCACAAGTGACTCTTCATTCACACAAACCGTCAGAAACACGATCCCTGGCCGCAACACACAGACCCACAGATACGAGGCATTAATCACCTATATATCAATACCCCAACCTTGCAGGACCCCATGCCTGCAAGATCCCTGTAACCAAAGCCACTATATCCAACAAGTGACCCTTCAATCACACAACAGTCAGAAACACGATCCCTGGCCGCAACACACTGACCCAGAGATGGGGGCATTAGTCACCTACGGATTAAATCCCCCCCAAGAAGCATCAAGTATGAACCGTGTCTCAAAACCTTACATTCCTCTTTACCTCCAACCCAATATTATCCCCGGCCGCAACCTCCAGCCAAGATATATGAGGCATCAATCGCCTCCGGATCAATCCCCCATGTGCATAACAGTAACTGTGACCTCAAAAACCTTAAAGCCCTTTAGCAACTTTAATCCAACAACATCCTCGGCTGCAACCAGCCCAGAGATATGAGGTATTAATCACCTACGGATCAAAACCCCTATGCCTTGCAGAACCACGTGCTTGCACTGCACTTGGATCCAGAACCATGACCCCAACTAGTGACTCCTCCTGCGAATACCATTTCACCAAAATGGATCACTGACCATAACAATGGTCCCATATTTAAATGAGGTAAAAGTCACCAAAGGAGTAATACCCTTACCCAAACCAAAAACTCCCGTACTTTCTATTACCTATCACCTGGGGCACTGTAGCCACCTGTGACTCCCTGGCAACCATCAACTCCTTAATATATAATCCTTGGCAACAACCCTGACCCATATATAAGGCATTGATTACCAACGGAGCAATACCTCCTCCCTGCAGACAACCTTGTACCTGCAGGTCACCAGTAACCGGAGTCATTGTACCTTCCCCAGTGGCTCTCCATCCAAACACCAGTAGTAATTAGAGCTCCTCTGGACCAGACCTACCCCTGCTGCTGTGACAAAGGACATAATCCCCATTATTTATGCTGACCATACACATATACATCATACACATCATATACATATACTCCCACATTACCACCCATCTTATTCATCCACTTACAAGAATCCCAAATGACAATATACATCACAATCCACAAAGAAATAATCTCTTTTCTTTTCGTTTTTGTTTTTTTTTATTTATTTATCTTTTTTTTTTGTTTTATTATTTTATCCACGACACTTTCTCCAATCCTTTCTTTTCTCATTTTTTTTTTTTTTTTAATGACTCTTAAAATTGAATACATTTATAATTTACATTGAATACATTTGAATACATTTATAATATTTATTTATATACAATTATACATGCATATAAACACACCAATAATAACAATACACAATAGAAGGGAGGGTGGGTGGGAAGCTGAAATCCAGGAAGTGCAAGAGGAGGTAATTGACTCCCACCTCCTATTATATACAACATGAAGCTCCCTCCTTTCCTACCACCACACTCCACCCCCTAACCAATCACCTTCTTTTCCTCATTCCTAAACGAACCAACACTGTTTAACCTTATTAACTCCCTACCCTCCGGGCTGTCATGTCACCCCTACACCCTATGGGTTCCATGGCTTTCTTGACATTTCCAGGAGGGATTTTCCGGTCGTTGATTCCTATATTATTCCCAATTACTAGAGTTGAGCGCGGTTCGCGGTTCGAGGTTCTCCAGTTTGAGGCTCGAGTGATTTTGGGGGCTGTTCTAAATTGAACTAGAACTCGAGCTTTTTGCTAAAGCTCGATAGTTCTAGATACGTTCGAGAACGGTTCTAGCAGCAAAAAGCAGGGCTTTTTACAGCTACAGTGTGCAGGAGCCATCGCTGGCAGCCTGCCAGAAGCTGGTAACCAAGATAAACATCGGGTATCCAAGCAAAGCGCTTTGGTTAGTAACCCGATGTTTATCCTAGTTACGTGCAGGAAGCCCACACTTCCCCGCTCAGCTCACTCCGCCCCCTCCTGCACGCGGCATGCACACACACACTCACACACACACACACGTCCCCAGCCATGCAGTCCACGACACTGACGTCCTCCTGGCACTCTGCACACATGGTCCCGCTCGGCTTACCTGCGGTGATGAAGTCCTGACCTCAGCGCTGTCACTGTCCTCCATGGCCGCCGCTTGTCACATCACCTTCTCTCGCTTCCGACCCGAGACTGACTAGCGGTGACGTCACGGGCCTCTCGCGATACTTGGCTGTGAAGGTCATTGAACTCAGTGACAGGTGCTATCAGCAGTGCAGGAGATCAGCGCAGGTAATGTACCTCGCTGACAGCAGCACTTGTCATCCCCTGCAGTCACCTGGGCTGACCCATTGATGTTAGCTCAGGTCACTGCACTGCTCTCCCAGCCAATGGGGAACATCCTGCTCTTCATTGACTGGGACAGTGTGGATTGTCATGGCAACCCCTTGGATTACACCAGACCTGGATTTGTTTTTATTTCTAATAAATTGGTTAAAAAGGGAATGTATTGGGGAGTGTTTTTACAAATAAAAATGTGTTTGTCGTCTATTTTTTTTATTACTGACTGGGTTGGTGATGTCGGGTATCTGATAGACGCCTGGCCTCACCAACCCCAGAGCTTGGTGCCAGGTGACTTTACACATCTGGTATTAACCCCATATATTACACCGTTTGCCACCGCACCAGGGCACGGGATGAGCTGGGGCGAAGCACCAGGATTGGCGCATCTAATGGATGCGCCACTTCTGGGGTGGCTGCAGCCTGCTATTTTTAGGCTGGGGAGAGTCCAATAACCATGGACCTCCCTAGTCTGAGAATATCAGACCCCAGCTGTCTGCTTTACCTTGGCTGGTGATCCAATTTTGGGGGGACCCCTACGTGTTTTTTTTTTAATTATTTATTTAATTTAAAATAACAGCATGGGGTGCTCTCAGTTTTGGATTACCAGCCAAGGTGAGACTGCCAGCTGTGGTCTGCAGGTTGCAGCCATCTGCTTTACCCTAGCTGGCTACAAAAATAGGGGGAACCCTACGTCATTTTTTTTTTCATTTTTTTGGCTAAATACAAAGCTAAGCACCCATTAGTGCCACATGAAAGGCACCAAAGGGTGCAAAATTACAAAATGCAGGAGAGTGGGACATTATGTGTCTTTCTGCCATTATAATGACAGAAAAGACTGATATGAAGTGTACAAGCACAGGAAAATCACCAGAGCGCTCTACGCTGTGAAATGCAGTAGAAAATGGCACTGGAGTGAACATGTGACCGCCTCATGTAGGTTGAAGCTAAGGATCCTGGGTAAATTTATGTATTTTCCCTCCTTCAGTTTTTTTGCAGTACACAAAAAAAACAGAAGGCACACGGATGACAAACAGATGACATACGGACCGTCTACGGAACGGAAACGGATGACACATGGATGCACCCGTGAAAAAAAAACGGACTGTTTTTTGCAGACCACAAAAATGGATCGGTCGTGTGAATGTAGCCTTATTCTGATCTGCCGTTTATAAACAGCAGGCAGAAATAAGTGAATAACGCCCCCCAGCGTCAGAAAATCTCCGGGGTTTCAGGGCTAGCTGAGACCCTGGAGATCATGATTCAGGACGTTTTTTCCGGTCCTCGCTCACGTGATCACAGGTATACACCGTACACCGATGATCACGTTACAGTAAATGACAGCGCCGGTAAAAAATTATTTATCTCCCATCTGGCATGAACAAACATGATAAATCTCCTCCCCGGTCCCCTCCGGTCCCCCGGTGTCGCCAAAGTGCCCCCCTGATGCCCTCCCAGAAATCCAAGATGGCCGCGCGCACAGCAGCGCGCCGGCCGCATTCACCCTACTCCTCTGATTTCTGTTGCATGTGCCATGACACATGCGACAGAAAACTCCTCCCTAGGCCCTGCCAGGTCACCCCCTATAACCCCACCGGTGTTCCCCGGTGTCCCACGGTACCTGTGCAGCGTTGATCCCCCCACGGCCCTCTCCTTCAAAATAGACGCTGCCGCATGCACAGAGCGGCTGTCAGCTCAGCTTCCTGTGTTCAGACACAGTGAGTGGTGGTTATGCATCTGTAAGCTAAATGGGTGGCACGGTGGCTCAATGGTTAGCACTGCAGTCTTGCAGCGCTGAGGTCCTGGGTTCAATTCTCACCAAGGGCACCATCTGCAAGGAGTTTGTATGTTCTCCCTGTGTTTGCATGGGTTTCCTCCGGGTACTCCAGTTTCCTCCCACACTCCAAAGACATACAGCGCTATGGAATTAATAACGCTATATAAATGAATAAATTATTATTATTACTGCAATGCCCTGCTCATGAGGTAAGGAACATAATTGATCAGGAGAGCTATACTACATTTCCAAATGGAGGGATTTGCTTTTATAGTTGCCCTGCTGAATGACTACCAAACATGAGAGTCCGTTATACGCCACAAGAAAACACATCTAAATAGCGAGCTCTGTTGTTAAGTATTCATTCAGCTGGATAACTGGACTTAAAGGGGTATTCCATCTCCAAGATCCTATCCCCAATATATAGTAGGTGGAATAGCAATAATATCAGCAAATACCAATATTTGGAAATGTAGAATAGTTCTCCTGATTAGGCATGCCGTTACCTCATGAGCAGGGCATTGCAGCTTTGGTAGCAACCATTACGACATGGACTCTGCTGCTGTGGACCCGGGGAGAGTGAGTGCAGATTCATTGCACCCACACTCCTCACCTGAAGGGTCTGCACTCCTAGAAAATGGGGGATACGTTCCCTGAGTGTCTCCCCCCATATTCTAGATGGTCCAGAGTCGTCGTGGGACCCCTTTATTTTTTTTCTTACAATAAATTGGTGAAAGAGGAAATGTTTTGGGGACTGTTTTTTCAAATAAATTTCTTTTGTCGATTTTTTTTTTTTGTTAGTACTGACAGTTTATGATGTTGGGTATCTAATAGACGCCATGACATCACAAACTGCTGGGCTTGATCTCAGGTGACTTTACAGCTAGTATCAACCCGATTTATTACCCCGTTTGCCACTGCACCAGGGCACGGGATGAGCTGGGGTGAAGCGCCAGGATTGGCGCATCTAGTGGATGCCCCACGTCTGGGGTGCCTGCGGCCTGCTATTTTTAGGCTGTGAAGGCCCAATAACTATGGACCTTCCCACCCTGAGAATACCAGACCACAGCTGTCTGCTTTACCTTAGCTGGTGATCCAATTTGGGGGGGACCCTACTTTTTTTGTGTAATTATTAATACTTATAAAACAATTATAAAAAAAGAGCCTGGGGGGACCTCCACATTGGATCCCCAACCACGGTAAAGCTGCCAGCTGTGGTTTTCAGGCTACAGCCATCTGCTTTACCCTAGCTGGCTATCAAAAATGGGGGGACCCAACGTCATTTTTTTTTTAACTAATTTTTAAATAGAAAAAATTAATGGGCTTCCCTGTATTTTGATTGCCAACCAAGGTAACGGCAGGCAGATGGGGGTGGCAACCCATAGCTGTCTGCTTTATCTGCGCTGAGAATCCAAAATACCGTGGAGCGCTACGTCATTTTTTTTAAAGATTTATTTTTACAGCACTGTGATGTCCAGCAATCAAAATACAGGGAAGCCCATTTTGTTTTTAGTTATTTAAATAAATAATTAAAAAAAATATATATGGGCTCCTGCTGCATTTTTTGTATTGCTAGCTAAGGGTAATCCAAGCAGCTACTGGCTGCTAACCCCCACTGCTTGGTGTTACCTTCACTGGCAATGTAAAATCCAGGGAAGCATTTTTTATTTTTTTTGCCAAAAAACTACAAAAAAGGACGTGAGCTTCGCCATATTTTTGTATGCTAGCCAGGTATAGCAGGCAGGTGCTGGAAGAGTTGGATACAGCGCCAGAAGATGGCGCTTCTATGAAAGTGCCATTTTCTGAGGCGGCTGCAGACTGCAATTCGCAGCAGTGGGGCCCAGAAAGCTCAGGCCAACCTGTGCTGCGGATTCCAATCCCCAGCTGCCTAGTTGTACCTGGCTGGACACAAAAATGGGGCGAAGCCTACGTCATTTGTTTTCTAATTATTTCATGAAATAATAAAAAAAGGGCTTCCCTTTATTTTTGGTTCCCAGCCGGGTACAAATAGGCAACTGGGGGTTGGGGGCAGCCGTACCTGCCTGCTGTACCTGGCTAGCATACAAAAATATGGCGAAGCCCACATAATTTTTTCAGGGGGCAAAAAACGTCTGCATACAGTCCTGGATGGAGTATGCTGAACCTTGTAGTTCTGCAGCTGCTGTCTGTCTGTATGGAGAAGAGCAGACAGCAGCTGCAGAACTACAAGGCTCAGCATACTCCATCCAGGACTGTATGCAGAAGTTTTTTGCCCACCAAAAAAATGATGTGGGCTTCGCCATATTTTTGTATGCTAGCCAGGTACAGCAGGCAGCCACGGGCTGCCTCCAACCCCCAGTTGCCCATTTGTACCCGGCTGGGGACCAAAAATATAGGGAAGCCCGTTTTTTTAATTATTTCACTTATTTCATGAAATAATTAAAAAACAAATGACGTGGGCTTCGCCCCATTTTTGTGTCCAGCCAGGTACAACTAGGCAGCTGGGGATTGGAATCCACAGCACAGGTTAGCCCGAGGTTTCTGGGCGCCTCTGCTGCGAATTGCAGTTTGCAGCCGCCCCAGAAAATGGCGCTCTCATAGAAGCACCATCATCTGGCGCTGTATCCAACTCTTCCAACAGCCCTGGAGCCGGGTGGCTTGTTGGGTAATCATGAGTTAATACTGGCTTTGTTTTACTAGCCAGTATTAAGCCAGAGATTCTTAATGTCAGGCACGTTTGACCCGGCCATTAAGAATCTCCAATAAAGGGTTAAAAAAAACCACCACACAGAGAAAAAATACTTTAATAGAAATAAATACACAGACACATTAGAGACTCCATCTTTATTACCCCCTGTCAGCCCTCCACGATCCATGTTCTTCTGTCTTTCTCATTCAACAAATGCAGCTTTGCTCCATCACTGCTGCATGGGGGAAGACGCTGCTTCCCGTGCAGCCTTCACTCCGTGAAGGCTGCACGGAAAGCAGCGTGCAGCCTTCACTCCGTGAGAGATCAGTGCTGCTGGCGGTGACAGACGCGTTACCATAGCAACAGGGCTCCGATCATGTGATTCCTGGAGCCGCGGTTAGCGGTGACGTCACCGCTAACTGCATTGCTATGGCAACGGTGATCTCCGTTAATGACCGGCTGTGTCAGCCGGTCCCTAACGGAACGGGGAGTCGACCGTGTGCTAGAGCATGTCGCCGGTACACGGCGATACACAAATGTGCACCGTGTACCGGAGAGTGCAATGACAGGTCCTACATGACGCGTCATAGTCATGTGACCAGTCTGTGGCCAATGAGATAATAGCCACGTGACTGGTCACATGGCTATTTTGACGTCACGATAGGTCCTGCATCACTGCTGGCAGTGCTGGTCACCGGGAGGATTCAGCGATCATCGGATGGAATAGCGGCAGGAGACAGAGTGCAGGAGGGATCGCGGGGACCGGTAAGTGTTATGGAAATGTTTATTAACTGTATGTGTACATTTATAATGCGTTTTTATGTGTTTGTGATTGCCTCCCATTATATCCTATTGGTTCGAGTTCGGTTCGTCGAACGTTCGCCGAACTGAACTCGAACGAGACCTCCGTTCGACGAACCGAACTCGAGCCGAACCACGGCCAGTTCGCTCATCTCTACCAATTACCCTTACCCGGTATCAGTAATACACGGACACTGCTTGCGACTTGGTAAAAATGGCCACAGCAGCCCTTTATTGCCTATTGTTTACACACTAACACAAGGGGGCGCCGTCCAACGGGCGTCCCCAACATTTAACAATAGGTAATACCATAGTAATAATAATACAGTACATAATACAATACGTAACCCTGGGTAGGCCCGGTCCAGAAACCACCTTCCACCACCAAAACATGATCCCTGGCTGCAACACACACCGGGCCGGAGAGGAGGTATGAATCACCTACAGATCAATACCCCCCACCTTGCAGGACCCATGCCTGCAAGATCCTTGTAACCGGAGCCACTATATCCTAGAAGTGACTCTCCAATCAAATAACATCCGTTAAACCACCTCTGGACCAGACCTACCCCCGCCACAGGACAGGCCACGTGACACGTTGCGTGGCCTGGACCCCCACACACACAACGCTTGCTCCCCCAACTTGCAAGCCAAACCAACCATTAAAACCTTTCCATCCATCACGTAAACTCTGAGCATCCAATATATGCACCAGCCAGCGTACCCAGTCCACCTTACTGCACCGCACTCCCCTGATCCTTGGTGGCAGGAGCCACCGGGTCCCTCTGACGGCCACTCAGGCCCACCGGCACACCATGCCACAAGCTCCCAAACTATACCGTAATCCACACCATGCCCTGCTGGCCTTATTATAACCAATTAAATGCAGTACCGACTGTACCATCGTCCTCCCCAGTACCGACCAAAGAACCACTGTACAGTCACCCTGCTCCTCCTCCTGTCTCCAGCTGAATTCAACCACAACTGGGGTTGAGATACAACAACAGGATGACACTCACACTGCTTATGCTACTGGGTCACTTCGCACCCCAAACCTAGTTCTCCCAGGAAACCGCTAAAGTGAAACCCCGCTGTAAAACGACTGCAATCCATAGCCTTGAAATTTCCCCTACAGCTGACCTTGCAGCTTCCCCAGAGCCAAATATCACTACCGGTCTCCCCTGACCGATTTATTTTGCCATCACCCCCTCTGACAACAGAGGCTCGAGCTGTCTCCCCCAGAAAATCCCAAAATCTTCCCACATACTCAACTACCACACTAATGGACCTTCTTCATCCGAAATCAGGCCCACTTAATTTCCACGAGGCCCACACGGCCTAATGGAACCATGCCCCCCCCCAAAATTAACAAGGCCTCAAAAAACAAAACAACCGCAACCATCGCCCTGTACCCCTTACTGAGGCGAAGATATTGAAGCATTACCTTCGATCCCCAAGGTCCCCAACAACACCTCCAAACCATAATGCACAGTCCGCTTGCCTCCGCAAACCGGACCACGACAAGCTCCCTGTACTACAATGCCCACCAGAAAATTGCAGCCACACCACTGGCCCGATTGACTCCATATTCAACTACGGGCATCAGGAGACACAACTTTACCAAACACCATGTCCGGGCCTTTCGATCTCAAGGAAAACCTTGTGACACACAACCCCCTTTGAGCTCTCATATTACATCCAAAGATAAATTAAAAACCTTGGCCACACCATAGTATCCGCTCAAAGCCAACCACCGAGGGGCGTACCACTATTATCCCGTAACGCACAACTGCACCTTCAAACCAAATACCTTCGTGCCGTGAGACCGGAGCACCACGACTCCCTAAACAAACCCTTACCCGGATGCCCATACCTACCACCAGGCCAAGCATTCCTTTTTTTTTTTTTTTTAAATTGTATATGAATATATAATAGACTCCACCAGCCCACAGATGCCAGGAGTCCACCCATGCAAAACACCCAATAATACCAGATGGCCCTAAGCTATCCAACTTACACTCTATGCACCACAAGTACCCAATCCTCTAGTCCAAACCATAACTTGCATAGTGCCCACCCGTAATCACGGCTGTCCGAAGAACTCAATTATTCCATCCGCAGCCCACCATTGCTGATTAACAGAGTTCACCCGCAGCAGCCCAAAGCTTCCCAACACCTACATTGACACCAATTCAGTCACACTGGACTCAATATTCCTCCCAGTACCAACCTCCACAATGGGATAACATGTTGACTACCCACAAATTAACCCCATGTTACCATTGATGCGGTTGCAAACCTACAAACCCATTACAGCAACCAACACCTCACCTTCTCCTATATTTCCGCTCTCCTTTATTCAATTATCCACAGCAACCCTTGCGCTATACCGGGGCCCCGCACCTACACATCACTCACAAAACCCCCCCGGAAAACTCCCCGCACACACCGTACCGCGGGACCCCTCGCCCCTTTACCTTACCCACCATAATACATCCAATAAGAACCACCATGCATCAGAAGATTAATAATGAAACACTCCAGCAAACATTCAATAACTGCTCCGTCTCACCCGCTCACATGTGCCGCAATCATCAGCCCCCTTAACCAAGTCTCACAAGACCTAAACTGCGGTAAACGCCGAACCTCACCATCCCCAACCTGAAACTGTGACCACCGGACCTGACGCCACCTGCACCCTCACGGCCGTGCCGCCATGACACCACCCCGTCCGTAACTCTGCCCCCGGCCTCCTGAACATGAACCCACACCCCCCGGGGACCACGGCACCAACCGACCTATGAACTAACCGCATGCTCCAAACCCCCCCAGCTGCTACTCATATCTCCAGACACTACTCCACTATAGCAACTGTCCCCCCACCACTACAAAAAGGCTGAAACTTAAATTGATTACCGCGCCAGGCTGCCTCCAGAGGACGCCCTCAGATCAGCCGTCACCGTCCTTTTCGCCAGTCGTCCGTCGCTGATCCCGGGACAGTCCCTCAAGCTGCAGCCACCGAATGCCCGCTGGGTTCGCCCCCTGACGCCAGAAGCACCGTGTCCACATGCCCTGTTTGGGCCGATTGTCGCCTCCACAATGCTGGGCACTCCCCTCCTAGGGGAAGCCGCTACTGGTGAGAGCTGCACCCTTGTCCCAATGCCTGCTCCAGGATAGACAGCAGGCCTCCTGTCTCCTCCTCGCCGCCACCTGCTGTGCCCAGTACTCCCGGTCCCGATAATTCAGCCACACAGGTGAAGTGACCCTGCAGGCGCCTCCTGTCTCCTCCTCGCCGCCACCTGCTGCGCCCAGTCCTCCAGTCCCGATAATCCAGCCACACAGGTGAGGTGACCCTGCAGGCAGCCGTCCTCCGGCCTTCCCGCGAAAGGAGGGGGAGGGGTGTTGTCCATCCACCGCCGCTGGGGCCGCTCCCGGCTGGGAGCGGCCGCATCGCTCCGAAATCCAGCCCGAGGCCTCACACCGGAAGTAGGCCCCCAGGCTGGACACGCCCCCTTTTCGGCTGTCGCGGCCCTGCAGGAGATTCCTCCCGACAGCCAGAGCGGGTGCTGCAAGCTACTGCCGCCCGCCCAGCTGCGGAGGGTCCCCACGGGAGTGGGGGCTCTCACGTTGTCCTCCTCACCCTCACGTTCCTCAAAAGATCCCGGGGAGTCCTGAAACTGCCAGCACTGCAGCAAAGGGGGGAGGGGGAAGGTGCCGAGGAGACACCCAGGCAGCCTGGGTGTGGGACTGCGCTGCCTGGGCGCCCTGCACCGCCATGCTGACCAGATCCGAGGATTCCTCAGGACATCATGATGGAGGTTCCCCAGCCCGTCCAAGCTGCAGATCTGCGATGTCCAGATCCATCAGGCTGGATGTCATGATGGAGGTTCCCCAGCCCATCCAAGCTGTCATCCAGGAAGTGCAAGAGGAGGTAATTAACTCCCACCTCCTATTATATACACCATGAAGCTCCCTCCTTTGCTACCACCACACTCCACCCCCTAACCAATCACCTTCTTTTCCTCATTCCTAAGTGAACCAACACTGTTTAACCCTATCAACTCCCTACCCTCTGGCCTGTCATGTCGCCCCTACACCCTATGGGTTCCATGGCTTTATGCTAGGGCCTTCTGGTGTTACCCCATTATAGTAGCCCTCTCCACCTCAGGAAGTAGAGATAGAAAATTCTTCTAGCATCGATGGAGAAGGGTGAACAACCAGTAATCAGTGCTGGGCAAAATTTGTATTATGTGAGGGTCACGGGAAAGGTTGTAGGATATAAATCGGGCACACTTAAGGCATACCTTTAAAAGTAGCTCAGGCAAATGTGTATAGTTTTTCAGAAAACGTTGAACCATTAAGTTGAGCACGTTTTGTCAGGCATGATACATGTGCGAGCTTGCCAAATTTCAGAGCCACCACCAGGTTATGGCCATAATCACACGCTACTAAGGCTAAGTTCATATTTCCACTAAAATGTATCAGTCGAAATCCGCCGCTATGGTAAACAACGGAATCCGTTTAGCGGATTCCATTGTGTCCCATAGACTTGCATTAGTGGCGGATTGCGACTGATGACCCTGCGTTGCGTCCGCTGCGTCGCGGTCCGTCGTTTTTTGACTGACCGCCTGGTGGGGAGCAACGCAGAATGTAACATTTTTCGGGCCGTCGAAAACAACGCACCATGCAGGAATCCGTCGCCATCCGTCACACTTGCAATGTATGTCTATGGTGCTGGATTCCGTCGTAATCCGTCTTACGACGGAATCCAGTGCTGGATTCCGTCATGCTCTACTGAGCATGTGTGGCGCCCCTGAGGCTTCCGTCGCCACAGGTCATTGCACCCCATCAGCGGTGTGATGCCCCATTCTGGGAGAGGAAGAGAGTGAACTCCGGTCCCCTGGTAAATCCACACTACACCCATTGTTAGGCACATACTAGGACCAGGGAAAGTGGCAGGCAACCCTCCCATGCTGCATGCTGAGAGGGGCTGTAAGACCCATCCCTGCTCCCATAGGGTGGTAGCTTAGCAACTGGGGAGGTGGGAGGAGCCACCAGAGAGCAGATAGAGAAAGGAAGGTCAAGTTAGTTTCAGTTTACCGCAGGGAATGAGAGAGTAAGGAGTGAGCATGTAGTTGGAGGAGAAGAACGAGAGAAAGGAGGGAGGAGGAGGTCTGCCGGAGGCAGGCAAGGAAGAGGAGAAAGGAAAGAAAGAAAGAAAGGGTCGCAGGGCCGCGGGTAGTCCTGCAGGTACCACGAGCAGTCCTTGTTAGGTACCGAAGCCGAGGGCCTAGAGGCAGCTACGGGTAGCTGCGGGCTGCGGGGGCCTGTTCCACATTGACATCGGTGGAGTGATTAAGCTGCGACAGGGGACGGTCCCTAGAGACTGGAGGAGTGCAAAGACAATCTCCAAACAGTAAAAACCGAGGCCCAGGGACGTTGCAAGCTCCCAGGGCCAGAACCCATAGCAGACCTTCAGAAAAGGGGTAATCAGCCGACAGGTGACCCCCCAGCCTGGAGGCTGCAGTGGAGGCCAAGCCAGGTTCATCTTAACTAAGGCAAGGCTAGTGAAGACAGCAGAGAAGGAGACACTAAGAGAAGGGCACCGGATTTCACGCCCTGAATCACCAAGAAGGCGGAGGTCCCTGACAGAGATTCCAGCAGTCCAAGGGTCCTGCTGCCCCGATATGAACTGTGAGTAAAGAACTTGAACTGCACCCTTGGAGTTGCCTCTGTCATTTCATCTGCATAGACACTCAGAAGCACCAACTGTGCCCCGGGCATTGCTCCACCTGTGGGGAGCAGTACCACCATTGCTGCCATAACATCATCCCGGAGGCCCCACACAGCAGCGGCGGCTTAATAGCCGCATACCACAGGTGGCGTCACGAACACAAACTTTAAAGTCGTCAGCCACATATTCTACTGACACCCACCAGGGCCACGGAGCCGGGCCCAGCCACCACTGACTACCACCGGACTAGTCCGGCCCGGCACCGGGTGACCGGGTGTCCCACAGCCCTGGGGTGGGCGAGTCACATGCCCAGCATGTTTGTCAGGCCCACTGGGCTGTCCCAAACACAAACGGATCATGACTGATCCGTCAAAAAATGGACGCACAGCGGATGTAGCGGACGCAACTGATCCGTTTTTTCACAGGATTCCTGTGAAAGGAATCCTGTGAAAAACACATCAGTTGCATCAGTTGCTATCTAAAAAACAACTGATCCATTGCTGACGGACCTGACGGATTGAAAACAACGGAAGTGTGAACTTAGCCTAAGGCTAAGTTCACATTTCCGCTAAAATGTATCAGTCACAATCCGCTGCTCTTGTAAACCACGGAATCCGTTTAGCGGATTCCGTTGCTCCCATAGACTTGTATGAGCAGCGGATTGTGACTGATGATGCTGCGTTGCACCCTCCGCCCGACTGATCAGTCGTGGAACGACTGACCGCCGGGCGGGAGGAACACAGCATGTAACGTTTTTTGAGCAGCGCGATCCATCGGATTTTGCTGCGCATGCTCTCTGGCTCCCTGCACACATCACCAGCTTTGGTTGGTTACCCGATATTTACCCTGGTTACGGTGCAAGGAGCCAGCGCTAAGCGGTGTAGGCCCGTAACCAAGGTAAATATCGGGTAACCAAGGTAAACATCGGGTGCTTTGCCGTTACCCGATATTTAGTCTGGTTACGTGTGCAGGGAGGCCGACACTTCCCCGCTCGGCCCCGCCCCCTCCCGCACTCCACACATGTGTGTACACACACACACACCTGTCCCTAGCCATGCAGACTGCAGCACTGCCACTGACAACCTCGTCTAGCCCCGCCCCCCTGCTCGGCTCCGCCCCCTCCCGCACTCCGCATGTGCACGCACACTCACACGCACACACGCACACACACACACATACTCACACATACTCACAAATACACTCACCTGTCCCCAGCCATGCAGACCGCAGCTCTGCCACTGACATCCTCAGCGCCTGGCCCCGCCCCCCCGCTTGGCTCCGCCCCCTCCCGCATTCAGCATGTGTATACACACACACACTCTCACACACTCACACACACACACACACTCACCTGTCCTGCAGTCCCTGCGGCACTGACGTCCTCAGTGCCACGGCCCTGCTCGGCTCCCCTGTGAAGCCCCACAGGTGTAGTGTCGGTGCATTACCTTCAGGGACTCCACTCAGCTGGATCTGGTCACAGGTAGGAGATCTTCTTCTTGTCGTGACGCCACTCTCAGTATTGCGGCCAGTAGGGACCGCCACTGCAGGTTGAGGGTCGCCTGGGCTGATGGTGTGTGCAGTTAGTTGGAATAGCCTCCTGAGAGTGAGGCAAGCCCCAGGGCCCGGTGTAGATGCGTAGTACTACAAGTCGCAGAATGACTCACACAGGCAGAACTGTCTTTCAAGGGCTTTACTCACATTTGATGGCAGGGTGAGTAGCCCGGGCGTAGCTGAGATGAACCAGGTGGGAACCAGGTATCCTTCAGGCTGACTTTATGAGGGTGACTACCAACTCGCCTTCCTTAGCCCTTGGTGGTTTGGGGTGACCCCGACTTTGAGTCCCTATGGGGGTCACCCAGGGAAGATGCTGCAGCCTCTCTCCCCTTCGTTCGCCGTGTGCTTGTCGCCTGGGCCAGATCACTCCAGCTTCTTGCCTCCTGTGAGCTATGGGCCCTAACTGTGGCTACGTGGCTGCGGCTTTTTTGTGGTGTTGTGGCGTGGGCTTTGAGAGCCCCACACCGGCAGGTTTAGCAAAAGAAAGCTGGATCTATCTCCGCTTCGGGATCTGCCGCCCGTTTGGGCCTGGTACTCTCTAGCAGTCTCCTTACTTCCCACTCCGTGCTCTCTCTTTAGCTGAAGATGGATTTCGGGTAGCACTCCTAGTTGACCGTTCTCCCCCGTCAGTAGCCACTGCGCGGGCGCTGTTAGACAGCAACAGCCCCACAGGTCTGCTCCTCACTGAGCCCTATGGAGTTCTGCTCTAACTGACTCACTGCCCCTCCTCTCCTGTTCTTGCCTACGCCACCTAGCAACCAGATTCTCTTACCACACCCCTTGAGAGGAGATGGAGGCTTTTGGCCCCCTCCACTATTCCAGTGAAGGTCAAGGCTTTTCCCCCTCCTGGGATCCCCAGGGGTCCTCTCATGGGTACATGTGTGAGACCTGATCACTATGCGCCTGTGTTCCACACCCCTGTCAGCCTTCTGGATTACCTGTTTGTACTGTCCCCAGCATGGGTGCAGTACTCAGTGGTGCCTGACCAGGTCAGGGGCGCCACATTCCCCCTTAGTTATCACCAGCACGTCCTCGGGCTGCAAGACAACATTTTAAAATGCATAAAACATTAAAACATGTAAAACATTTTTAAAAGCACCAGGTACCATACATCACCACCCTCCACCCACAAGTCCGTTAACCCACCCAAAACCCTTTCACGTTGGCCGCGGCTTCAGCCACTTCTGGCAGGATGTAGAGGCGGCTTACATGGGCTGGTGGTTTCAGGGTATACCTGGCCTGGTGGATCCGCGCCTTCAGCCTCTTCTGGCAGGATGCAGAGGCGGCCTCCACAGTTGGTGCTGACCAGGTACCCTCTTTGTGGTGGAGAGCCAGGCCCCATAAACAGGCATGCTCTCTGGTCGCAGGTGAGCCAAGGCCCTATATACGGACGGGCTCCTCCTGGTTGCAGACGAGCCAAGCCCCTAAACAGGCTGACTCTGGTGGTGGTGGTGCCCTCTGGTGTAACTATTTACACTGCGAGAGTTTGTGGCTATAGCCAGTTCATAGCCTTAAGGTTTATGGTTTTTCTCACAATAGTTTTTGTGGGCACATGCTTAAATGTGAACGTTGCAAAACAAAACTTTTCAAAACTTCAACTGGTAACTTCTTTCTTTACTTTACTTCTCCATTTCACCAGGGCTTGGGCCTGTAGGGCTGCGGCACCTGTTGCTTTCTTGGCCTCTTTCTTCATCTGTTGTTGTCTCATCTGCAGGTTCCTTGTCTCTGCTTTCTCTATCTTCATCTGTTTCCTTTCCTGTATCTGTTTCTCTTTCCTGTAGCATGGGGTGGCTGTAAGGTTTGCTGGTACATAGTGCTACGTCAAGCGCGTACAGTCCTCTTTCGCCTTGATGCATGGTAAACTGTACTGAATCCCCCATCTTTAGGTTTCTGCCAGGGTGTCCTCTAGGCAGATGAGCGCTCACATCTCTTCGGTTGACAAATATCCCTTCCTTCACACCAGGTGCTACAATGAATCCATATCCACTTCTCAAATTGAAATCCTCCACTACTCCTCTGCAAAGGGGTCCTCTGACCTGGGCTTTGGCTCTTCTCAGGAACCTTTTCTCCTGTAGGTCTCTGGCTGTGACTTCTCTCTGCTCTGGAGACTGTGGTGCAGGGGACAGCGTTGTTCTGTTGCGACGCCTGGTCTTGCGGGCTGGGTTCTGCTGGGCTGTTACCTCAATGCCTGCAGGGCCCCAGGTGAGGTTTCTGGGCTGGTCTTCATCAGCAGACGGTGTCAAGTCCTCCTCATCCCAACGGGAATAGGGTAACATCTCCGGCTCTGAGTATTGCTCCACTGCCGGTGGCTCCGGAGTCAGCTCCTCAGCTTCCTGGCCTCCCCTCCCCCTTAGTTCTTCTTGGCACTCCTTTGGTGGCGGTGCTGGGGATGAACTTCCTTCAACAGGCCCAGGCGGGGGACTCTTTGGCGTGGTTGCTGCAGGGGTTGCCGGAATCCTCTTGGGGGTGTGCGGAGGGAGCAGATACCGATCCACTATCTCTTGTGGGAACTGGGCCTCTAGGTCAGCCTTCAGCTTCCAGTATTCGGGGTCCTCCCCCAGGGTGGGCTTTCCAGCAGGGACCTCTTTGGACTGGGGAGCGGTGTCTGCTCTGGCCTTGCAGGCCGGGGAAAATGGTGATGCAATCTCTTGGCGGGCCGCGCCTGGCATGGTGGCGGCCTGGTCTTGGCGGGCCGCGCCCTGTATGGCGGCGGCCTGGTCTTGGCGGGCCGCGCCCTGTATGGCGGCGGCCTGGTCTTGGCGGGCCGCGCCCTGTATGGCGGCGGCCTGGTCTTGGCGGGCCGCGCCCTGTATGGCGGCGGCCTGGTCTTGGCGGGCCGCGCCCTGTGTGGCGGCGGCCTGGATCGGCGTCGCAGCTGCGATGGGATCTGTGCAGGCTGGGCTGGGCGTCGCTGCAGGGACCGGGTCTTGGTGGGCCGAGCAGGGCATCGCTGCGGCGGCCGGGGCTTGGCGGGCCGAGCAGGGCATCGCTGCGGCGGCCGGGTCTTGGCGGGCCGAGCAGGGCATCGCTGCGGCGGCCTGGGCTTGGCGGGCCGCACCTGGCGTGGCTGCGGCCTGGCTCAGCGTCGCCGCGCCGGGCGCCTCTTCAGGGACCGCGGGCGTGGCAGCAGGGGTCGGGGCATCCGGGCCGGCAGGGGTAATACTGGACTCACCCATCGGTGGCAGCATCGGGGTCTGAGTCGTCGCCGTCCGGTCTGGCACTCGTCGTGCGGTTCCCCTCTCATAGGCCTGAACCGCGGCAGCCATCTCCAGAAGTTCCATTCGTTCTTCTCTGATCTGCTCCACGACCCGGGTCTCCAGTCGGTCGCAGAACTGGGCCAGCTCCCGGTACCACCAGGCAGCGGAGCCCGGTTCTGGGTTTCTGCGGTCAGACGCCATTTCTTCTGCGCCCTCTTCTGCACGATTTCCCACCAGTGGACTCGTCGTTGCCTCTAGTAGCAAGCTGTTCAGTTTCCGCTCTGCCTCTTTCAGCAGCTCCTCTCCCAGCAGCAGGCTTCTGGCTCCCTTTCTGTCCCGACGTCTCTGAACGCCTCCGCTCTCATCACTTGCGAGGTCAGGACTCTGCAGGGGATCTCTGGGTAGCCACACCTCTTCGTGGGCGGTAACTTCTCCCAGCGCGGGCTGCTGTTGTTTTTCAGCGCGCTTTTCATGGTGGCAATATGGCGGCGCTTCCAATTTTTCAAGCGGACCGCCCAGGCACATGGTCACCTGTCTGGACAGGTCTAGTCCTTATCCTGTTCGTGACGCCAGATGTGAAGCCCCACAGGTGTAGTGTCGGTGCATTACCTTCAGGGACTCCACTCAGCTGGATCTGGTCACAGGTAGGAGATCTTCTTCTTGTCGTGACGCCACTCTCAGTATTGCGGCCAGTAGGGACCGCCACTGCAGGTTGAGGGTCGCCTGGGCTGATGGTGTGTGCAGTTAGTTGGAATAGCCTCCTGAGAGTGAGGCAAGCCCCAGGGCCCGGTGTAGATGCGTAGTACTACAAGTCGCAGAGTGACTCACACAGGCAGAACTGTCTTTCAAGGGCTTTACTCACATTTGATGGCAGGGTGAGTAGCCCGGGCGTAGCTGAGATGAACCAGGTGGGAACCAGGTATCCTTCAGGCTGACTTTATGAGGGTGACTACCAACTCGCCTTCCTTAGCCCTTGGTGGTTTGGGGTGACCCCGACTTTGAGTCCCTATGGGGGTCACCCAGGGAAGATGCTGCAGCCTCTCTCCCCTTCGTTCGCCGTGTGCTTGTCGCCTGGGCCAGATCACTCCAGCTTCTTGCCTCCTGTGAGCTATGGGCCCTAACTGTGGCTACGTGGCTGCGGCTTTTTTGTGGTGTTGTGGCGTGGGCTTTGAGAGCCCCACACCGGCAGGTTTAGCAAAAGAAAGCTGGATCTATCTCCGCTTCGGGATCTGCCGCCCGTTTGGGCCTGGTACTCTCTAGCAGTCTCCTTACTTCCCACTCCGTGCTCTCTCTTTAGCTGAAGATGGATTTCGGGTAGCACTCCTAGTTGACCGTTCTCCCCCGTCAGTAGCCACTGCGCGGGCGCTGTTAGACAGCAACAGCCCCACAGGTCTGCTCCTCACTGAGCCCTATGGAGTTCTGCTCTAACTGACTCACTGCCCCTCCTCTCCTGTTCTTGCCTACGCCACCTAGCAACCAGATTCTCTTACCACACCCCTTGAGAGGAGATGGAGGCTTTTGGCCCCCTCCACTATTCCAGTGAAGGTCAAGGCTTTTCCCCCTCCTGGGATCCCCAGGGGTCCTCTCATGGGTACATGTGTGAGACCTGATCACTATGCGCCTGTGTTCCACACCCCTGTCAGCCTTCTGGATTACCTGTTTGTACTGTCCCCAGCATGGGTGCAGTACTCAGTGGTGCCTGACCAGGTCAGGGGCGCCACACCCCCCCCCCCCCGAACTCCGCCCCCCGCACACAACGGAATCCGACAAAGAATTCTGTTCTTTGTCATCCGTTGTACAGCGTTGAACAGCGCATCAGTCACATGCGTCAAGCGACGCATGTGACTGATACAAAACAACGGAAATGTGAACTTGTGAACTTAGCCTTAGCCAGGTTGTAAATAAAGCAGCGAGACTTACAGTTCTGTCTGGTCTGTTATACCTTTCAACAACTATGTTGTAGTGTGCTGTTTGTCACTGAAATAAATTAATTTTAACATTGAATGTTGCAATTCTGTTACTCTGTTCTGTTACAACTTACGACTAAGGCTAAGTTCACACTTCAGTTGTTTTGCATCAGTCACAATCCGTAGCCTTGAGGAATTACGGAATCCTGCAAAATATTTAGCAGGAATCCAGTATTTCCCCATAGACTTCTATTAGTGACGGATTGCGACTGATGACCCTGCGTTGCATCCGCTGCGTCGCGGTCCGTCGTTTTTGACTGACCGCCGAGCGGGGAGCAACGCAGAATGTAACGTTTTTCGGGCCGTCAAAATTAACGCGACGCACAGGAATCCATCGCCATCCGTCAAGCTTGTAATGTATGTCTATGGTGCTGGATTCCGTCGTAATCCGTCTTACAACGGAATCCAGCACAGGATTCCGTCATGCTCTACTGAGCATGCCCAGCATGTTTGGCACACCCACTGGGCTGTCCCAAACACAAACGGATCATGACTGATCCGTCAAAAAACGGACGCACAGCGGATGCAACGGACGCAACGGATCAGTTTTTTCACAGGATTCCTGTGAAAGGAATCCTGTGAAAAACACATCCGTTGCATCAGTTGCCAACTAAAAAACAACTGATCCGTTGCTGACGGACCTGACGGATCTAAAACAACTGAAGTGTGAACTTAGCCTAACATGGAAGCCATTCTCGAATATGACAACTCAGAGATGGAGGAGAAGGGGGTGCAGCAACTGGTGTAGGAGGTGGGGAAGAATAATGATGGAACTTGACCGCAATCCTCAGAATCAGTAATATGTGTGCCGTACCAGGGTCCGACTCTGTCCCAGCCTTCACAAGGTTAACCTAGTATGCCATCAAGCAAATGTAATGTCCTTGTCCACAAGCATGTTTACATATGTCAGTGGTTAAGTGGAACTTCTCTGTAAGGCCCAGTGCCCACATTTTGTAGTTTTGACGCGTATTTTCAGAAACCTGCAGCAAAATCTGCATGTCCATTGTGAGGCCAGCAAAGTTTATGAGAATTCAGAAGTGCTGTGCCCACGTTGCTTATTTTTCCCTTGCGTATTTGGTGCAGATTTGGTGCAGAAAAAAAAGAAATCTGCACCAAATACGCAAGGGAAAAATACTCACCATGGGCAAAGCGCTTCTGAATTCTCATAGACTTTACTGGCTTCACAATGGACAAGAAAGCCATGGAACCCATAGGGTGTAGGGGCGACATGACAGCCCGGAGGGTAGGGAGTTGATGGGGTTAAACAGTGTTGGTTCGTTTAACAATGAGGAAAAGAAGGTGATTGGTTAGGGGGTGGAGTGTGGTGGAAGGAAAGGAGGGAGCTTTATGGTGTATATAATAGGAGGTGGGAGTCCATTACCTCCTCTTGCATTTCCTGGATGCCAGCTTGGATGGGCTGGGGAACCTCCATCATGACATCCAGCATGATGGATCTGGACATCGCAGATCTGCAGCTTGGACGGGCTGGGGAACCTCCATCATGACATCCAGCATGATGGATCCGGACATCGCAGATCTGCAGCTTGGACGGGCTGGGGAACCTCCATCATGATGTCCTGAGGAATCCTCGGATCTGGTCAGCATGGCGGTGCAGGGCGCCCAGGTAGTGCAGTCCTACACCCAGGCTGCCCGGGTGTCTCCTCGGCACCTTCCCCTCCCCCCCCTCTTTGCTGTAGTGCTGGCAGTTTCAGGACTCGCCGGGGTCTTTTGGGGAAGATGGGGGTGAGGAGGACAACGTGAGAGCCCCCACTCCCGTGGGGACCCTCCGCAGCTGGGTGGGCAGCGGTAGCTTGCAGCGCCCGCTCTGGCTGTCGGGAGGAATCTCCTGCAGGGCCGCGACGGCCGAAAAGGGCGCGTGTCCAGCCCGGGGGCCTACTTCCGGTGTGAGGCCTCAGGCTGGATTTTTTGAGCGATGCGGCCGCTCCCGGCAGGGAGCGCGCCCAGCGGCGGTGGATGGACAACACCCCCCCCCCCCTCCGTGAGGGTCACCTCACCTGTGTGGCTTGGATTATTGGGACCGGAGGACTGGGCGCAGAAGGCAGCGGCGAGGAGGAGACAGGAGGCGCCTGCAGGGTCACCTCACCTGTGTGGCTGGATTATCGGGACCGGAGGACTGGGCGCAGTAGGCGGCGGCGAGGAGGATACAGGAGGCGCCTGCAGGGTCACCTCACCTGTGTGGCTGGATCATCGGGACCGGAGGACTGGGCGCAGCAGGTGGCAACGAGGAGGAGACAGGAGGCCTGCTGTCTATCCTGGAGCAGGCATTGGGACAAGGGTGCAGCTCTCATCAGTAGCGGCTTCCCCCAGGAGGGGAGCGCCCAGCATTGTGGAGGCGACAATCGGCCCAAACAGGGCATGTGGACACGGTGCTCCTGGCGTCAGGGTGCGAACCCGGCGGGCATTCGGTGCCTGCAGCTTGAGGGACTGTCCCGGGATCAGCGACGGACGACTGGCGAAAAGGACGGTGACGGCTGATCTGAGGGCGTCCTCTGGAGGCAGCCTGGCGCGGTAATCAATTTAAGTTTCAGCCTTTTTGTAGTGGTGGGGGGACAGTCGCTGTAGTGGAGTAGTGTCTGGAGATATGGGTAGCAGCTGGGGGGGTTTGGAGCATGTGGTTAGTTCATAGGTCGGTTGGTTGTTCTGGAGGCCAGGGGAAGAGTTACGGACGGGGTGGTCTCATGGCAGCGGGGCTGTGAGGGTGCAGGTGGCGTCAGATCCGGTGGTTACAGTTGCAGGTTGGGGATGGCAAGGTTCGGCGTTTACCGCAGTTTAGGTCTTGTGAGACGGCGCAGTTATTGAAGGTTTGCTGGGGTGTTTCATTATTAATCTTCTGATGCATGGTGGTTCTTATTGGATGAATTATGGTGGGTAAGGTAAAGGGGCGAGGGGTCCCGCGGTACGGTGTGTTCGAGGAGTTTTCAGGGGGTTTTTGTGAGTGATGTGTAGGTGCGGGGTCCCGGTATGGCGCGAGGGTTGCTGTGGATAAGTGAATAAAGGAGAGCGGAAATGTAGGAGAAGGTGAAGTGTTGGTTGCTGTAACAGGTTTGTAGGTTTGCAACCGCATCAATGGTAACATGGGGTTAATTTGTGGCTAGTCAGCATGTTATCCCGTTGTGGAGGTTTGTGCTGGGAGGAATGTTGAGTCCAGCGTGACTGAATTGGTGTTAATGTAGGTGCTGGGCAGCTTTGGGCTGCTGTGGGTGAACTCGGTTAATCAGCAATGGTGGGCTGCGGACGGAATAATGGAGTTCTTCGGACAGCCATGATTACGGGTGGGGACCATGCGAGTTATGGTTTGGACTAGAGGATTGGGTACTTGTGGTGCATAGAGTGTAAGTCGGATAGCTTAGGGCCATCTGGTATTATTGGGTGTTTTGCATGGGTGGACTCCTGGCATCTGTGGGCTGGTGGAGTCTATTTAATATTCATATACAATTTAAAAAAAAAAAAAAAAAAAAAGGAATGCTTGGCCCGGTGTTAGGTATGGGCATCTGGGTAAGGGTTTGCTTAGGGAGCCGTGGTGCTCCGGTCTCACGGCACGAAGGTATTTGGTTTGAAGGTGCAGTTGTGCATTACGGGAAAATGGTGGTACGCCCCACGGTGGTCGGCTTTGAGCGGATACTATGGTGTGGCCAAGGTTTTAATTTATCTTGGGGTGTAATATGAGAGCTCAAAGGGGGTTGCGTGTCACAAGGTTTTCCTTGAGATCGAAAGGCCCGGACATGGTGTTTGGTAAAGTTGTGTCTCCTGATGCCCATAGTTGCATATGGAGTCAATCGGGCCAGTGGTGTGGCTGCAATTTTCCGGTGGGCATTGTAGTACAGGGAGCTTGTCGTGGTCCAGTTTGCAGAGGCAAGCGGACTGTGCATTATGGTTGGAGGTGTTGTTGGGGACCTTGGGATCGAAGGTAATGCTTCAATATCTTCGACTCAGTAAGGGGTACAGGGCGATGGTTGCGGTTGTTTTGTTTTTTGAGGCCGTGTTAATTTTGGGGTGGAGCATGGTTCCGTTAGGCCGTGTGGGCCTCGTTGAAATTAAGTGGGCCTGATTTCGGATGAAGAAGGTCCATTAGTGTGGTAGTTGAGTATGTGGGAAGATTTTGGGATTTTCTGGGGAAGACAGCTCGAGCCTCTGTTGTTGTCAGAGGGTGTGATGGCGGAATAAATCGGTCAGGGGAGACCAGTAGTGATATTTGGCTCTGGGGAAGCTGCAAGGTCAGCTGTAGGGGAAATTTCAAGGCTATGGATTGCAGTCGTTTTACAGCGGGGTTTCACTTTAGCGGTTTCCTGGGAGAACTAGGTTTGGGGTGCGAAGTGACCCAGTAGCATAAGCAGTGTGAGTGTCATCCTGTTGTTGTATCTCAACCCCAGTGGTGGTTTAATTCAGCTGGAGACAGGAGGAGGACTGACTGTACAGGGTGACTGTACAGTGGTTCTTTGGTCGGTACTGGGGAGGACGATGGTACAGTCGGTACTGCATTTAATTGGTTATAATAAGGCCAGCGGGGCATGGTGTGGATTCCGGTATAGTTTGGGAGCTTGTGGCATGGTGGGCCTGAGTGGCCGTCAGAGGGACCCGGTGGCTCCTGCCACCAAGGATCAGGGGAGTGCGGTGCAGTAAGGTGGACTGGGTACGCTGGATGGTGCATATATGGGATGCTCAGAGTTTGTGATAGATGAAAAGGTTTTAATGGTTGGTTTGGCTTGCAAGTTGGGGGAGCACGCGTTTGGTGTGTGGGGGTCCAGGCCACGCAAGGTGTCACGTGGCCTGTTCTGTGGCGGGGGTAGGTCTGGTCCAGAGGCGGTTTAACGGATAATGTTATTTGATTGGAGAGTCACTTGTAGGATATAGTGGCTCCGGTTACAAGGATCTTGCAGGCATGGGTCCTGCAAGGTGGGGGGTATTGATCCGTAGGTGATTCATACCTCATCTCCGGCCCGGTGTGTGTTGCGGCCAGGGATCATGTTTTGGTGGTGGAAGGTGGTTTCTGGACCGGGCCTACCCAGGGTTATGTATTGTATTACGTACTGTATTATTATTATTATGGTATTACCTATTGTTAAATGTTGGGGACGCCCGTTGGACGGCGCCCCCTTGTGTTAGTGTGTAAACAATAGGCAATAAAGGGCTGCTGTGGCCATTTTTTACCAAGTCGCAAGCAGTGTCCGTGTATTATTGATACCGGGTAAGGGTAATTGGGAATAATATAGGAATCAACGACCGGAAAATCCCTCCTGGAAATGTCAAGAAAGCCATGGAACCCATAGGGTGTAGGGGCGACATGACAGCCCGGAGGGTAGGGAGTTGATGGGGTTAAACAGTGTTGGTTCGTTTAACAATGAGGAAAAGAAGGTGATTGGTTAGGGGGTGGAGTGTGGTGGAAGGAAAGGAGGGAGCTTTATGGTGTATATAATAGGAGGTGGGAGTCCATTACCTCCTCTTGCATTTCCTGGATGACAGCTTCCCACCCACCCTCCCTTCTATTGTGTATTGTTATTATTGGTGTGTTTATATGCATGTATAGTTATTCAATTTTTAGAGCCATTACAAACAAAAAAAAAAAAATAAAAAGAGAAAAGAAAGGATTGGAGGAAGTGTCGTGTATAAAATAATAATAAAAAAAAACAAAAAAAAAACAAAAAGAAACAAAAGAGATTTCTATGTGGATTGTGATGTATATTGTCATTTGGGATTCTTGTAAGTGGGTGAATAAGATGGGGGTAATGTGGGAATATATGTATATGTATATGATGTGTATGATGTATATGTGTATGGTCAGCATAAATAATGGGGATTATGTCCTTTGTCACAGCAGCGGGGGTAGGTCTGGTCCAGAGGAGCTCTAATTGTTACTGGTGTTTGGATGGAGAGCCACTGGGGAAGGTACAGTGGCTCCGGTTACTGGTGACCTGCAGGTACAAGGTTGTCTGCACGGAGGAGGTATTGCTCCGTTGGTGATCAATGCCTTATATATGGGTCAGGGTTGTTGCCAAGGATTATATATTAAGGAGTTGATGGTTGCCAGGGAGTCACAGGTGGCTATAGTGCCCCAGGTGATAGGTAATTGAAAGTACGGGTGTTTTTGGTTTGGGTAAGGGTATTACTCCTTTGGTGACTTTTACCTCATTTAAATATGGGACCATTGTTATGGTCAGTGATCCATTTTGGTGAAATGGTAATCACAGGAGGAGTCACTGGTTGGGGTCATGGTTCTGGATCAAAGTGCAGTGCAAGCGCGTGGTTCTGCAAGGCATAGGGGTTTTGATCCGTAGGTGATTAATACCTCTTATCTCTGGGCTAGTTGCAGCCGAGGATGTTGTTGGATTAAAGTCGCTAACGGGCTTTAAGGTTTTTGAGGTCACAGTTACTGTTATGCACATGGGGGATTGATCCGTAGGTGATTGATGCCTCATATCTTTGGGATGGAGGTTGCAGCCGGGGATAATATTGAGTTGGAGGTAAAGAGGAATATAAGGTTTTGAGACACGGTTGATACTTGATGCTACTTGGGGGGGTTTTAATCCGTAGGTGATTAATGCCCCCATCTCTGGGTCGGTGTGTTGCGGCCAGGGATCGTGTTTCTGACGGTTGTGTGATTTGAAGGGTCACTTGTAGGATATAATGGCTTTGGTTACAGGGATCTTGCAGGCATGGGGTCCTGCAAGGTTGGGGTATTGATCCGTAGGTGATTAATGCCTCGTATCTCTGGGTCGGTGTGTTGCGGCCAGGGATCGTGTTTTTCTGACGGTTTGTGTGATTGAAGAGTCACTTGCGGAATACAGTGGCTTTGGTTACAGGGATCTTGCAGGCATGGGGTCCTGCAAGGTTGGGGTATTGATCCGTAGGTGATTAATGCCTCGTATCTCTGGGTCGGTGTGTTGCGGCCAGGGATTGTGTTCTGGTGGTGGAGTATGGCTTCTGGACCGGACTTATGGCGGGGGTAGGTCTGGTCCAGAGGCGGTTTAACGGATAATGCTATTTGATTGGAGAGTCACTTGTAGGATATAGTGGCTCCGGTTACAAGGATCTTGCAGGCATGGGTCCTGCAAGGTGGGGGGTATTGATCCGTAGGTGATTCATACCTCATCTCCGGCCCGGTGTGTGTTGCGGCCAGGGATCATGTTTTGGTGGTGGAAGGTGGTTTCTGGACCGGGCCTACCCAGGGTTACGTATTGTATTACGTACTGTATTATTATTATTATTATGGTATTACCTATTGTTAAATGTTGGGGACGCCCGTTGGACGGCGCCCCCTTGTGTTAGTGTGTAAACAATAGGCAATAAAGGGCTGCTGTGGCCATTTTTTACCAAGTCGCAAGCAGTGTCCGTGTATTATTGATACCAGGTAAGGGTAATTGGGAATAATATAGGAATCAACGACCGGAAAATCCCTCCTGGAAATGTCATGCAGATTTTGCTGCAGATTTCTGAAAATCTGTGTCAAAATCCGTATCAAAATACTCAGCGTGGGCATAGGACCTAACTCCATTGGGGAAGGCTTGGGTAATGTTATGGGACATGTCCACGTGTAAGGTGGGGACGGTTCCCCTGGCAAAATAGTGCGGCTGGGAACATGTACCGAGAGCTGGCGGCTAGCCCTCTAAGGCTACTTTCACACATCCGGTTTGAGCTCTGCGGCTCAATCCGGCTGTGAAACCTATGTAACGGATGCGGCGAAAACACCGCATCCTTTGCATAAGTTTTTACATGCGGCCGGTCCGTTTTTTTCCGGTTGCGGCGCGCTACTGAGCATGCGCAGTGGAAGAAACCGCATGCGGCGGCCGGATGCATTTTTTTCCGCATCGCGCGTCCATAGGCATGCATTGAAAATGCGCCGCAGCGGCCGGATGCGGCGCGATGCGGTATTTCTAGCTGGACAAAAAAATGTTGCAAGACACGTTGCCTCCGGCCGCCGCTTTGATAAATTTTGCCGCATCCGGAAAAAAACGGACCGAACGCAAAGCCATCAGGTACAATCCGGTAACAATGCAAATCTATGGGGATAAAACGGATGCGGTACCGGATCCGTTTTACCCGTTTTTTTCCGGATTGTACCTGATGGGAAAAAACTGATGTGTGAAAGTAGCCTAAAAAGAATGAGTATTGACCATTAAAAATTATTAGTATCTAACGTTATTTCTTTCAGTGTATTCTTCCATTTTCTCTTAAATCCCACTGGGTACATAGCGTTCATATTTTTCTTTTTTAACACCTCTTCAAAGTGCAATTCTCTTCGGCTTTCTGATATTTTATTTTTTTATGGGATGCTGCAGATGAAACAAATTTACGAGGACTATCACCACAAATTATAGTTTTTATTTTAGCATTAATTGGTTTATTTTTATCAGCTGTATTGTGGTGATTATTAACTGGTTCAACTTGACTTTTATTATTTTGTGCTCCTTTTTCACTACTATGTGGTTCAGCATTGGATATTCTAGATTTATCTGTACTACTGTACATGATCTTTGTTTCATTCCAGTAACACGTTGTTTACTTCTATTGTTTTTGTTTTGCATGCCACTAATGAATTACTTTTTCGAAGAATGCTTTTCAAAATGCATACACTGTTCTTTGCAATAATCAATTAAATTAGTTGTTCTTACAGAAGTTTTGTTTTTCAGCATTGTGTCTTGAGAGATACACTTACGACCTTCAGACTTCCTACATTGGCACTGCTCGGTACTAAAAGAAGGGCAGTGAGCCCCATAGGGGTGAATGGACCCCATGACCATCGTGAGGGTGCAAGGTTAGGAAGGGGTTAATTGGTTGAACTGGGATAGGGGATAGTTAGGGCTATTGGATTGGTGGAAGGAAGATGTAGGGGGATTGGAGGGGAGCAGGGAAGGGGTGGGGGGTTGTGGGAGGTATAAGAGAGGGGGGTGGACTGATTACCTCCCCTTTCGTCGCTGGAAAGTTGTGGCCCCAGGACGTGCTGCCTGCTGCTATGACTGACCTTCATGCCCTGTTAGAGATGGTGCGGGGGGCCTCCGAGGTCCTCGGCGTGGAAGTTCTGCGGCAGCAGCTGGTGGCGGTCTGTGGAGCTGGAGCGGTACAGCCTGCTACTCCTGCGCCCGGACCGCAGCTACGTGCTCGGCGGGCGCGACCGCCGGAGCGCTACTCCCCCAGTGGGAGGGGGAGAGAGAGATCTAGGAGCCCCTACGGGGACCCTCCGGGACAGCGGAGCCCTCCATCTGACCAGGGGGAGCTGCCGGCCGCCGGGAGGAATCCTCGACGGAGATCCCGCGGGTCGGGGGTGGGCGGAGCCTCGGCGGGGCCCACTTCCGGTCCGCGGCCAGCACAGTCCAGGACCGGACCAGCGATCACAGCAGCCCCCAGTGAAGTGCCGGCTGGGGGTGGCGCTCGTCGAGGTGTATCACGGACGGAGACTCCCTGCAGACGGCAGGGGAGAGCGACAGGTCGGCGGATGGGTGATGTGGGGAGCGGCGACGTGAGGAGCTTGGAGGAGGGGAACGGTGGCCCGGAGGCACGGATGAGGTCCACAGTCACGGTCCCCGCCAGCAAGGATCGGGCTGGGGGGGGTTCCCAGCGACGGTCAGATGCAGCACGGCCTTCCTGCAGTCGGCAGGGAGGGAGCCCACTGAGGACGGCGGCAACCACAGCAGCGCAGCAGGCGCCCATGGAGACAGCGAGGAAGGACGGCGGCAGGGCGCCACGGCGTGAGAAACGAAAAAGGTCGAGCAGGAGGCGCCCGGAGGAGCAGGGTGCGGTGACCGTGGGGGTTGACGGCCGCCAGGTGCAGGCTGTCCCCTCGCTGGTCCCCCCTGAAGACTTCGGCAGCACGTCAGATTCCGGCAGTGACGATGGAGCGGCGGCAGCGGCAGGTCGGGCAGAACGGCGGCAGGACGATCGTGGTACGGCTGTGCCGGCGTCGGTCCCACGGCAGCCTGGTGAGCAGACGACTGACATGTTTAATGCTGTGTGTAGTGGGGGCGGGGGTTCCGTCGCGGGCAGTGTGGCTCAAGGGGCGAGTGTGGTCGGGCAGGCTGGTTTCCCGGGCCCGGAGTTTTGGGGGCAACTTTTGGGGGCGTTACAGGGGTTGTCGGCGGAGCGGGTTAGTCGGACCGGGCCGGGGGCTCCGGTGGGGGCATGGGTGGGCCCCACGGAGGTGGTGCAGACTGAGGCGGCGGTGAGCGGGGTGTCGGTGCGGGACTCTGCCTCGGCGGTGGGTGCGGGAACGGCGGCCAGTGGGACGGCTGACGTGGGTGCGAGCAAGGAGGCGGAAAAGGAAAAAGAAAAGGAGGATGAGGTTGTGCGGTTGGATGATAGGGCACGGAGTGAAATTTACGTGTGTTTTGAAGGGCAGTTAGGGGTTCACTTGAAGAAGGAGGTGAGGGAAAAGATTTGGAAGGGGGAGTATGTGGAAATTTTTTCCTTGCTTCCCTTGGAGAAGTTTAATTTGGATAAGGTGAAACCCAGTGATACAAAAAAGGAGAAAGAGGATGAGGAAAAACGAAGGTATAGATTGATCCCGAGGACGTTCACTAACTGGCTACAGGCCTTTGCGATCTTAGCCAGCGTGATCGGGGAAAAGGAGCCGGAGCATTGTTCCGCCCTATTTGGTTATATGGACGCGATTGGGGAGGCGTATAGAGTGTATGGCGGTTTAGGGTGGCTAAGATATGATGAGCAGTTCCGGCAACGGAAGGCTCTGCGGCAGGGTGTCCAGTGGGGCCACAAGGATATTTCTTTGTGGATGCGGTTAATGACGGCTCCGGCTCAGCCCTTTCGAGGGGGTGCCGGGAGCCCGGGTGCGAGCGGCGGGTCCTCGGCTGGACAGAAAAAGGGGGCTTGTTGGCAGTATAACGAGGGACAGTGTAAGTTTGGGGCCTCGTGTCGGTTTAAACACGAGTGTTCCGGATGTGGAGGGTCCCACCCCTTGGCCAGGTGCTTCAAAAAAGGAAAAGGAAAGGCGGGGGAGGGGTCTGGAAAGAGGGAGGACGCCAGTGAGAGTAGAGGCGATGCTTCCCTATTTAAATAGGTATCCGGATGTTAGGGCGGCGGAGTTGTTGGCAAGGGGTTTTACGGAAGGTTTTCGGATTCCGTTTGAATCTGAGGCGCCGGTGTTTCGCCCGGGGAATTTGAGGTCCGCAAAAGAACATCCGGCGGTGGTGAAGGAAAAGCTGCAAAAGGAGGTGGAATTGGGGAGGATGGCGGGTCCATTCCAGGACCCGCCATTCTCCAATTTAAGGATTTCCCCCCTTGGGGTGGTGCCTAAGAAGGAGCCGAACAAATTTCGGCTCATTCATCATTTATCTTATCCGGCGGGATTGTCGGTGAATGATGGGATATCGCCAGAGTTGTCGGCAGTTTCTTATGTATCTTTTGATAAGGCTTTGGAGCTGGTAAGGGTTGCCGGGCGGGGGGCCCTGATGGCAAAGGCGGATGTGGAAGCAGCTTTTCGTTTACTCCCGGTGCATCCAGAGAGCCTTCATCTCTTAGGGTGCATGTGGGATGGTGAATACTATGTTGATCGCTGCCTGCCGATGGGCTGTTCCATTTCGTGTGCTCATTTTGAGGCATTTAGTACTTTTGTGGAATGGGTAGTCAAAGATGTGGCAGGAGTCCATTCTGTGATTCACTATCTGGATGACTTCTTTTGCGTGGGTCCGGCGGGCTCTTCGGTCTGCTCCTTGTTGTTGTTCACGTTAGAGCGGATCGCGCGGAGCCTAGGTATTCCGTTGGCGAAGGAAAAAACAGAAGGGCCGGCGACGGCCCTATGTTTCTTAGGGATTGAAATTGATACACTGGCAATGGAATGCCGATTGCCGGAGGGGAAGCTTCTGGATTTGAAGGCGTCGGTGCGGGTTTTGTATCAGGCCAAGAAGGTGCGGTTGCGGGATTTGCAGTCAGTGCTTGGAAAATTGAATTTCGCTTGTCGCATTATGCCGATGGGGCGGATCTTTAATAGGAGGCTGGCAAGTGCAACCGCGGGGGTGAAAGCTCCAAATCACTTTGTCAGAGTGACCAAAGTGATGAAAGGGGATTTGTTGGTTTGGGAGAGGTTCTTGGACCGGTACAACGGTCGGACCCTTTGGATGAGCGAGGCTTTGTCCAATAGCCAGTTGGAGTTGTACACGGATGCGGCTGGAGCGACCGGTTTTGGGGCAATTTTTCAGACGCACTGGTGTGTTGGAAAGTGGCCACGGCTTTGGGTGGAGGCAGGTCTGGTGAGGAATTTGGCTCTGCTGGAATTGTTTCCCATCATTGTAGCAGTGGAGTTATGGGGCCCCGTTTTTTCAGGAAGAAGGGTTTGCATGCATTGTGACAACATGGCGGTGGTGCATTCCATTAATGCGCTGTCGGCAAAATCCCCGCCGGTTGTGGGGTATTTGAGGCACTTGGTGTTGAGGTGTTTGGAGTTGAACATTTGTGTGGTGGCCCGGCACGTGCCGGGGATTCGAAATGAGGTGGCTGACGCGCTATCACGATTTCAGTTTTGCAGGTTCAGGAAGCTGGTGCCGGGAGCGGACGCGGATGGAGAACCTTGTCCGGAATGGCTGTGGGACCTGGCATCGGTGTAGCATTTGAGGGGATTAGGAGATCGGTGGCTGAGGCTACTTGGTGCCGATATCAGGCGGTGTGGAAGGAATGGGCGGAGTTGGAAAGGGGAGATTTTATGGAGTCGGGTTACAAGGGCCGGGTGTTGGGGGTCCTGGTGTTCATTAGTGGGGATTTTTCGGCAGGTCGGTCCATTTCGGTGATTGGTGGCAAGTTGGCGGCGTTGGCCTTCTTATTTCAGATGCAAGGGGTTCGGGACGCGACTAAGGATTTTCTGGTGCGGCAGGCAATGAAGGGTTTTCGGAAAGGGGCCCAGTCGCGTGACATGAGGCGGCCGGTGTCATTGCCATTGTTGGGGCGTTTAGTGGGATGTTTGGGGGAATTGTGTTCGTCTCCTTTTGAGCGAGTGTTGTTTTCGGTGGCTTTTGTATTGGCGTTTTTTGGTGCTTTTCGCATTGGGGAGTTGGTTAGCCCGTCCAAGCAAGCGATGGGTGGTTTGATGATGGAGGATGTAATGCTGGGGGAGGATAGAGTGGAATGTCGGCTTCGTTTTTCGAAGACGGATCAGAGGGGACGGGGGCGCTTAGTGGTGTTGTTTGCGTTACCGGGGCACCAACTGTGTCCGGTGGTACAGGTTTCGGAGTTCTTAAAGGTGCGCGGAGGTTACCCTGACGTTTTCCTGCGGCATGCGGACGGATTGGCCTTGTCGCGTTACCAATTCATTGCGGTGCTGAAGACGGCTTTAGCACGGGTGGGGGAGGAGCCCAGTGAGTACGGGTCTCACTCCTTCCGGATTGGGGCGGCAACGGAAGCCGCCAGGTGGGGTTTGAATGAGGATTGTATCCGGCGGATTGGGAGGTGGGAGTCTTCCAGGTTTCGCTTGTACATTAGGCCTCACTTGGTCAGGTGATGTTGCAGGAGTGGGGGATTCCTGGTTTGCGTTGATGCGGTTATGTGACAATTTACTTGGCTGTTGCTGTTTTTATTCGTGGTTCTTTATATTTTGTAGGTCCATGCCTTGTGTGGATCCTCGGGCACTCCTACGTGTATTGGGGAGCGTTGCGAGCGGATGTGCGTCATGACGGTCGGCAGCTCGGAGTGTCGGTGTCAGAAGCCCGAGTTAAGTGGCTCGGAATTCGGGGCATGACCTGGGGTAGAGTGCGCCCAGAGGTGGCTTACTTTAGCCGTATGGATCGTGACCCTGATGTGTTAATTTTGCACGTGGGTGGGAACGATCTGGGAGTAAGGTCGGCGAGGGAATTGAAAAGGGACATAAAGCTGGACCTGTTACATTTGTGGAGGGCGTTCCCGGGCATAGTCATTGTTTGGTCGGACATTATAGCTCGGACGCAGTGGCGTTTTGGCAGGTCGGTGGACCGTATCAATAGGGCTCGGAGCAAGCTGAACCGGGCAATTGGAAGGTTTGTGGCGAGAAATGGTGGGTTGGTGGTGCGGCATCGAGAATTGGAGGAGGACACGGAACAGTATCTGAGGAGAGATGGGGTTCATCTGACCGAGGTGGGTCTCGATTTATGGATGTTGGGTTTGAGGGATGGCCTGGAGCAAGCGCTGGGGGTGTGGGGGGCCCGGGCCAAGTAAGGGGGTCACTTGGCCGGTCTGTGGCGGGGGGATAGGTCCGTCTGAGAGGTTGGGAGTACCGACAGTTGGTTGGTTGGTACGAAGTCGCTCAAGGGGAGTGGCTTCGGATTGGATGGGAACTTGTGGGCGGAGGTCCCGCAGGTTCTGGGAAGGGGTAATTAACGATGGAACGTTGTTACCCCTCACCTTTGGGCTGGGTGGTTACGGCCGAGGTGGTCCTCTGGGCCGGTTTGGAGGTTACGGCCGGGGGGTTATGAAGGATGGTTGGCCTCTCGGACGGATCTATCGGTGTGTATGGTTATACGGGTATATATGTATAAGGTTTAAGTAACAATTGAGTGGCATGTTGAGCCACGAGTTTTGGTATACATATATACGGTAAATAAAACTGTGGCCATTCCTGCAATAAAGTCGTGGTTCGAGTCTTTATTTTAGGTAGATATGGTTGGGTGCTTTGTATGGTAACCTGCTTATCCCTTATAGATGCGTCAAGAAGGGCAGTGAGCCCCATAGGGGTGAATGGACCCCATGACCATCGTGAGGGTGCAAGGTTAGGAAGGGGTTAATTGGTTGAACTGGGATAGGGGATAGTTAGGGCTATTGGATTGGTGGAAGGAAGATGTAGGGGGATTGGAGGGGAGCAGGGAAGGGGTGGGGGGTTGTGGGAGGTATAAGAGAGGGGGGTGGACTGATTACCTCCCCTTTCGTCGCTGGAAAGTTGTGTCCCACCCGCCCGCCCTGATGTTATGTATATAAAAACAAACAAAAAAAAAAAAAGAAAAAAGGAAAAAGAGGAAAACATTGTGTAAAAAATAAAAAAAAAAAAAAAAAAACAAAAAGGAAAGACTGGAGAATATAAGATTGATTTGCCAAGTTGTTTTGTCACAGCGGGGGGATAGGTCCGTCTGAGAGGTTGGGAGTACCGACAGTTGGTTGGTTGGTACGAAGTCGCTCAAGGGGAGTGGCTTCGGATTGGATGGGAACTTGTGGGCGGAGGTCCCGCAGGTTCTGGGAAGGGGTAATTAACGATGGAACGTTGTTACCCCTCACCTTTGGGCCGGGTGGTTACGGCCGAGGTGGTCCTCTGGGCCGGTTTGGAGGTTACGGCCGGGGGGTTATGAAGGATGGTTGGCCTCTCGGACGGATCTATCGGTGTGTATGGTTATACGGGTATATATGTATAAGGTTTAAGTAACAATTGAGTGGCATGTTGAGCCACGAGTTTTGGTATACATATATACGGTAAATAAAACTGTGGCCATTCCTGCAATAAAGTCGTGGTTCGAGTCTTTATTTTAGGTAGATATGGTTGGGTGCTTTGTATGGTAACCTGCTTATCCCTTATAGATGCGTCATGAAGCATTAGCTTGCTCAGTGTATTCGATGCTGAATTGAGCATTTTTCTGCTCTGATGGTGCATGGGCACCAGTCTCAGTTCTATACATCTATTGCTGGCTGTAATGCCATTACTCATGCCCATTTTAGCTAGGCCTCGCACTGCCTGCATCTCATTTGCCAGTTTGAGACTCATAAATTAAGACTGTTTTAAAAATTGATCCCAAACTGGGTTTAGAGTGTCTTCTCTATGTATATTGCTGTCTTTAACCCCTTCACCAATGGGCAATTTTCCATTTTTCATTTTCATTTTTTTCTTCCGATAGCCCTAACTTTTTTATTTTTCCATCAATTGTGGGACAAGTTGTACTTTTGAATGAAATCATTAGTTGTACCATATAGTGTGCTGGAAAATGGGAAAAAAATTCCAAGTGCAGTGAAATTGCAAAAAAAAGAGCAATTGTACAATAGTTTTGGAGGTAATTTATTCACATTGTTCACTATATAGTAAAACTGATCTGTCCATATGATGCCTCACATCGGTATGAGTTCATAGACACCAGACATATATACTTTTTATTTTATCTAAGGGGTTAAAAGAATTTCAGAAGTTTGTCCAAAAACGAATAGCGCTTTCGGTACCATTTTCCGAGACCTGTAGCATTCTCATTTTTCAGGATCTAGGGCTCAGTGTTGGCTTATTTTTGCGTCTTAAGCTGGCATTTTTAGTTATATCATTTTTGTGCAAATTGATTTTGATTGTCTGTTATTGCATTTCTAAAACATTTTCGATGACCAAAGAATGTAACTTTGGCTTTTGGAATTTTTTTCTCAGCCCACCATTTACCAATCAGATTAATTGATTTTATATTTTGATAGATAGAGCATTTCTGAATACGGCAATACCAATTATGTTATACTTTTTATTTTTTAACTTTTATTTTCAATGGGGTGAAAGGGGGGTGATTTTGAACTTTTAGGTTTGTTTTTTCATATTTTTAAATACTTTTTTTTTTTAAATTTTTTACTTTTTTTCTAGTCCTCCTAGGGGACTTTATTACAGTAGTGTCCAAGTGCTTGTTCATATCTGCTGATTAGAGCAGCATCCATCTGATCAGCAGAAATGCAGCGGTCCTGTGAGAGTCGGCGCTCTGTCGGCTCTCACAGGAAGTGAGTCATGGCAGCATCAGGGGTCATCAGCTGACCTTGCGTTACCATGGCAACACAAAGGTGCTCTATGATCACATCAAAAGGCCGCCGATGGCAGTGGACAACAGCGTGATCCCCGCCGCAGTTATTTAAATTGTGCTGTCAGTATTTGACAGTGCAATTTAATGGGATAACAGGGGCAGGTGGATCTCCAATCTACCTGCGCCTATTAGCCACATATCTCTGCTTAGGAGATCAGCAGAGATGTGCAGTGATTACCAAGGTCTCTCCGCCGGTCCCTGCGATAATGGGAGATAGGCGACTGTGATGGTGGGATATGGGGAGGAAGTGTATCATGTTGTGCAGGTTCGTATTTTAAGCTTGGTTCACTGTCCATTATTTGTACTGCTTGTGTGTACATTATATTGTCTGTAGGTAATCACCACCTGTAGTGCAAGGTTATAGCTTCTTGAAGTGCTTCTGTCCCTAGGTGTGGAGGGAGGGGGCCTAGGATCCACCTACTGTAAACTCTCTGCTTACCTGGGGGATTTGTCAGTCTGTTTGGAGAACTTGAAGAGAGAAGGATTGATCCTCTGGGAGAAACTGTGGCTTCTCAGAGAGACCTGGACATTTATCGCTTACCAGACTATATTTGTGTTACTGGACTAATTTTACCCTCTGTTTTGTGGATTATGTTATGGACATTTGGATTGCATGGAATAAATATGCTTTGGATTGCTCACTCATCTCTCGCTCTGTTGATTGTGTGATATGGGAGAAGGACCCCATCACAGTGACCAAGCACATACCTTGGTCGTAAAGAGATTAATGCTGTTCCTCCTGCCCATTTTGACTAAAGGGTACTTTACATGCTGCGATATCATTACCGATATCGCTTGCGAGCGTACCCGCCCCGTCGGTTGTGCGACACGGGCAAATCGCTGCCCGTGGTGCCCAACATCGCTAGGCTCCATCACACGTACTTTCCTTCCCTGCGACGTCGCTCTAGCCGGTGAACCGCCTCTTTTCTAAGGGGGTGGTTCGTGCGGCGTCATAGCGACGTCACACGGCAGCCGTCCAATAGCAGAGGAGGGGCGGAGATGAGCGGCCGGAACATGCCGCCCACCTCCTTCCTTCCTCATTGTCGGTGGACGGAGGTAAGGAGATGTTCGTTGCTCCTGCGGTGTCACACATAGCGATGTGTGATGCTGCAGGAGTGACGAACAACATCGCAACTAAACAGACAACGATATTTGGTGTTTGGATGACCTCTCCAAAACCAACGATTTTTGTCTGTTTTGTGATCGTTTAAGGTCGCTCGAACGTGTCACACGCTGCAATGTCGCTAACGACGCTGGATGTGTGTCACAAACACCGAGACCCAGATGATAAATCGTTAGCGATATCGCAGTGTGTAAAGTACCCTTAAGCCTTGCACTGCCTGCATCTCTTTTGTCTGTTTGAGAGTCAAGAATTAAGAGTGTTTTAAAAATTGATCCCAAATTGGGATCAGAGTATTTTCTGTATGTCTATTGCTGGCGTTAATATCATTTCTCATGCTCATTTTGGCTAGGCCACTCACTACCTGCATCTCCTTTGCCTGTCTCGTTGTAAATAATTAAGAGTATTTTAAAATTTGATCACAAACTAGGATCAGAGTGTCCTCTATATGTCTACAGCTGGCCGTAATGCCATTTCTCATGCCCATTTTAGCTAGGCCTCGCACTAACTGCATCTCCTTTGCCTGTTTGAGAGTCAAGAATTAAGTGTTTAAAAAAATTGACCCCCAAACTGGGATCAAGCTGTGTTCTGTACATCTATTGCTGTCTGTAATGACATTCCTCTTGCCCATTTCTCCATTTTCTTTTCCTGTTTGGGAGTCAAGAATTAAGAGTGTTTAAAACATTGATCCCTAACTGAGATTCGACTGTGTTATGTTCATCTGTTACTGGCTGTATTGCTATGCCTCATAATCGACTAGGTGGGTCGAACACCTGGGTCCACACTCATTCTCATCAGTTGACCCCACTGCCTCTTCCCCTGTGCTATGTGTTGGTCAATTCCCTCCTACCCTAATACTCTCTTTGCACTTTCGCAAACACCATCAGGAACCAGGTCCACTTCCTTGTCCAAAAGTAGCGTTCGTCTGTCCCTACCCCAGGTTTTGGAGCACAAGCGTTAATATGCTGCAACCCCCCCAGGTCAAAACAATAAATATTTAGACTTGTGGACACTGATGACGTTTTCAACCTGATGGCAGTGGCCATCCCTCGGTACCTGATTCCAAACCCTTTCTATTTCTCTCGGTATGGCATCCCCACCTTGCACAACTTCGTGTCCCATAACATCACCTGTGCTTCATAGTCATTTTGCCTAGGCCTCCCACTGACTGCAGATACTTACCAGTTTACCTATTAATATCGTTGTTAGCTGCCTCCGTTATTTAATATGCACCGGACATGCGGTAATGGATGGGGAAGTGGATGTGCTGCTGATGGCAATTGAACAGGTCAAGATAGTCAGGCAGGTGAAACTGTGCCTGCTGCATGAGCGCAACAAAAACACATGCCATATGCTCTGGTCATATTCTGTATGGAGGACTATGTGGGGCGCATTATTCTGTATGGAGGACTATGTTGGCCCATTATTTTGTATGGAGGGCTATCTGGCAACCATTTTTCTGTATGGTGAGCTATGTGGGGTCAATTATTCTGTATGAAGGGCTATGTGGGGCCCATTGTTCTGTGTGGAGGGCTATATAGGGCCCTTTATTTTGTATGGAGAGCCACGTGGGGAATATTATTCTGTATGGAGGGCTATGTGGGGCCCATTATTCTGTATGGAAGGCTTGTGGGGCCAATTATTCTGTATTGAGTGCTATGTGGGGCCCATTATTCTGTATGGAGATCTATGTGGGGACTATTATTCTGTTTGGAGGACTATGTTGGGCCCATTACTCTTTTTGAAGGGCCATGTGGGGCCCATTATTGTGTATGGAGGACTATTGGGGAATATTATTCTGTATGAAGGACTATGTGGGGCTCATTATTCTGTACAGAGGGCTATATGGGGCCAAATATTCTGTATGGAGGGCAATGTGGGGCACATTATTCTGTATGGATGCTATATGGGGACTATTATTCTAGTTAGAGGACTATGTGGGGATTACTATTCTGTTTGGAGGCTTTGTAGGGCCCATTATTCTGTTCTGAGGGCTATGTAGACCCAATTATTTTGTATGGAGGGCTATGTGGGCCACATTATTCTGTATGGAGGGCTATGTGGGGTACTTTATTCTGTATGAAGGACTACATGGGGCCCATTATTATGTTTGGAGGGCTCTGTGTAGCCTGCAACTGGATTGGCCCACAACCTTGTTCAATTTTTTTCATCTTGGCCCTCTGTTAATACAATGTCATTTATACTTTATACTATGGCAACGGGGAAATATTTATTTATTCCTGGGCAACTGGGAAATATGGTGAGCGGTGGACCAGGTATTAAGGCTGTGTTCAGACATTGCATTTTGACAGCATTTTTAATGAGTTTAATACAAATTAAAAGCTGATTTTACAGTCCTAGCAAAAGCAATTTCAAAAAGCTAATGCACTCGGTTGTTAATTTTGCCTGACTGAAATGGGAAACTGCTGTATTTTTGCAATAATATTTAGGCTGTGTTTAAACAGCTTTTTTATTGTGTACTGTGCTGCATTTTTAGTGCAGTGTGGTCACAAAAGTGCAACCAAATCCTTATTGCAGCAAAGTCAATTAGAACCCTGAAGTGTAGTGCACATGTTAAGTTTTTTTTCATGCAGATTGGGTGCTGAAAATAATCTGCAGTATGTCAATTCTTTCCTCGTTTGTGCAGCGTTTTTTCACAAGAATGCACAGAAAATGCATTGAAAAAGCGTATGCAAAAAAAACTCATCAAAAACACACTGAAAAAGTGTCAAAAATGCGTGTTTTTCTGCCAAGAGATGCAGAAATGTCTACAACCAAATACTCAGCATGTGCACATAACCTTTGCATGAATATAGCCAAAGGGGTGGAGCAGGCAGTTATTCTCTCTAGTTAAATTTGCCTTTTATGTCATTATACAGGAAAGAATGTTTCTTAATATTTTGGTCATTAAAATACATTTTACTTTTGGATTTGTACGTTTCTTGACAGTCCATAAAAGAGGCGTAATACTCTGGCAACATTGTTTTCAGCAACTTGGGAGTCAGAGATGTGTCCAGGCATCTTCCCCATGCTATTCCCATCCCATTTCAGAGGTGTTTCTGTGGTGCCCATGACCCGGTCAGGCACCACTGAGTACTGCACCCATGCTGGGACAGTACTTCCAGGTAATCCTAAGGGCCAGAACGAGGTGTGTACGCACAGACACATAGCAACCAGGTCTCCCACACCTTTAGAGAGGACCCTTGGGTAGTCTCCAGAGGGGGCTAGCTTTCAAATCTTTTCAAGAGGTGGAGCAGATGGGCTGGGAGCTTAAGTGCAGAGGTTGTCAGGAAGAGAGGAGAGCCAGTCTGGTAGTGGAGCGTGGCGGTCGCGAGGTGATACGCGCGCAGCCACTAATCAGACCCTGCGAGGTGTAGTGACAGTTGGCGGGGGAGAACGGTGACCTGGTCAGTCAGAGAGAAGTGTCCGGGGGGACTAGGCACGCACGGGGAACAGGTCCCTAGAGCAGACTTCAGTTTTAACTACCTGCTAAACCTTCCGGTGAGGGGAACTACAAGTACCTCACCAACCACATAGAGTCCGAGCCTCAGCAGCAACACAGGGACCCATAAGGAGACAGAGCTTGAAGCTATCTCACCTGGTCCACGCTGCCGGCAAACGGGCCAAACACAGGGGAGAAAAGGCAGTGGCGACTCCCTGGATAGACCCCCATGGTACTTCAAGTCAGGGGGTTATCTGAACACAGAAGTGCTAGGAAGGCAACCTAACTGGTTACCCTCAGACTGGCCCGAAGGAGCCCCTGGTCCTACCTGGTTCATCACAGCAACGCCCGGGTACGCAAACAACAACATCTAAGTGAGTAAAAAGCAGTTGAAAGACTTGTGGACTCAGCCTGTGTTATTCCGGACCCGCTACTCTGCTCACCTGGGTCCCTGGGGCCTGCCTCACTCACGGGAGGCTACATGACCTGGCTACAGACTCCCATCCGCCCCAGACACTCGTAATACCTGCAGCGGCGGTCATCCACATCCCTGACTGCAAAACGTGAGTGGCGTCACGACACATAAAATAAAACTGACATTACCTGTTGCCATATCAAAGAAGCCCTGTGGCGTCCCTGAAGAGGAATAGCATCCCTGGGGCGTCACATTTCCATCCATTTCATTGATTTCCAGGCCCCTTCAGACGTCCCGGTTGGTGTGTCAGAAAAATTGTCAAGTTTCCCTTGGACTTCCATCATGCTCCTTACTCGAGTCGTGCACCTGAGCATTAGAAATTGCTCAGCTTGAGTAAGGAGCACGCAAGAATTTCAGTGCTCGTCCGTCACTAATCTTAATACTTTGAAGACTTCGCTTATTTCCTTTTAAAAGAAATGAAGAATAGAATATATCCTGAGTCTGGTTAATTTTTCAAAATGTTGCTTTTTGTCCCCCTAGCACCAAGGTCATGGTTCAACTTCCACCTCCTCACACTCTCCATGACGTATCTATAGGGATAAGCGGGTCTCCAATGTAAAACTTCCCCTTACCAACTGTACCTAAAATAACGACACAGACTATGACTTTTGCACGAATGGCCACAACTTTATTTAACAGTATATATGTACCCAAACTCGTGGCTCAACATGCCACCCATTGATAACACATAACCGGTACATATATACTTATTCTCCACAAACCACACCTGATAGATCCGTCCGAGAGGCCAAACCATCATTCCTATCCCCCGGCCGTAACCTCCAACCGGCCCAGAGGACCACCTCGGCCATGACCAACCGACCCGAGGTGTGGGGTAATAACGTTCCATCGTTAATTACCCCTCCCCAGAACCTGCAGGACCTCCGCCCACAAGTTCCCATCCAAACCGAAGCCACTCCCCCTGAGTGGCTTCATACCAACAAACAGACTGTCGGTACTCCCAACCTCTCTGAACGGACCTATCACCCCGCTGTGACAACAAAAACCTTTTTTTTTATGATACTTCCACCCCCGTATAACTTATGTTGTTTTTTTTGTTTTTTTTTAATTATTTATTCTATTTTTTTTTTTATTTTTTTATATATACATTATTGCAGGGCGGGCGGGTGGGACACACTGGTTGTAGGACAAAAGAGGCAGTGACCTATGCACATCCCCCTTTATACCCCCTGCAACACCCCACCCCTTCCAGTCTATCCCCCAATCCCCTTTGCTGTTTCTCCCACCAACCCAAAAGCCCCATATACAACCTTCTAGCCATATACCTTAACCCTTTTCTACCCTGAACCCTCCCGATCGTCATGGGGCCTATTCACCCCTATGGGGTTCACTGCCCATCTTATAATTATATCCCTACATTGGCAAGGTCAAAACAGTAAAATTGTAACATAACCACCAAGTAAATAAGAAAATCAATTTTGTAGCTTGAATGGAACCTTAGAAAATCTTTTAATTTTAGATATTTCCCTGAAATAAGATCTGCCTAATTCCAGTTATTCCATCTCATGGTTGTATGGTTATAGGAGAAATGTTCCACTTAGGAAAAAGAGAACATGAAAACCTTAGACATTATAAAAACTATCAATAACAGGTATTGCTTGTGTCTACATATGAAAGGATAGTGAGGTAGTTGATACATTTATTTGCTTGTCAGTGTGGTCCCAGTACACTTTATGCCTAGGGTGTGGGGTTTACCTACAAGACTAATTAGATGACCAAGGAATGTGCTGTGGTGTTTAAAAAGCTATCTAAAAACTGAAGGGTAAATAGAATTATATGGTTGCATGCTGACCACAATATAATTTTATTTTCTTTGTGGTTAGTGTTCCAGAAATGAACTACATTTTAGTGATTACTTTAAAAGTGGCAGATAGATATGAGCGAATCTTTTGAAATTCGATTTCGCAGCTTTGACAAATTTTCCCCTTAAAAATTACATTTGTGGCGAACAAACATGTGACAAATCACATAACTAAAAAGCCTTTAATTGCCTGAAAAATGTTTGCATAACACTGAGTTTCCCTTGTAGTCTCTTAAATTAGTGTGTTTTGCACGCTGTAACACAAACACAACCTTTTCAATATACAACTTTTTAATGACATCAGCTTAGCAGGTCACAGCTCAGGTGAATTCATTTAACTCGGTGACCTCACCTCAGGTGAACTCATTACGTTCAATGAGACCTGCATCTCCTGCAGAAAACCATATTTTTATAGCAAAGAAATGCAGATTTGGTGCTGGAATTTATAAACCAACTTCCTGCACCAAATCTGCATCTCCTGACAAAAAAAAAGAATCTGAATGCAAAATGTTTTGATGCAAATTGCTGTGCTTTTTTTGTCCAGGAGATGCAGATTTGGTTCAGAAATTTGCTGTATAAATTCCAGCACCAAATCTGCATCTCCTGGAAGAAAATTGCATAAAAAACACAGTTTTGATGCCGTTTTGGTGCAGTTATCTGTCCATCAGGAGATGCAAATTTGGTGCAGAAATCTGGTGCAGATATTTCTGCACCAAATCTGCGTCTCCTGGTAGAAAATTGCACCCAACCTTCTTTTTTTGCCAGGAGATGCAGATTTGGTGCTGAAATATATATACCAAATTCCTGCACCAAATCTGCATCTTCAGACAAAGAAAAACCTAAATGTGATGCGGATTTGATGAGATTTTGATGCATTTTTTTAAAGGAGATGTAGATTTGTGCAGCAATGTCTGCAAACCAAATACTCAGATGTGCAGAGATCGCCTTAGGCTACTTTCACACATCAGTTTTTTCCCATCAGGTACAATCCGGAAAAAAACGGGTAAAACGGATCCGGTACTGCATCCGTTTTATCCCCATAGATTTGCATTGTTACCGGATTGTACCTGATGGCTTTGCGTTGCATCTGTTTTTTTCCGGATGCGGCAAAATGTATCAAAGCGGCGGCCGGAGGCAACGTGTCTTGCAACGTTTTTTGTCCGGCAAAAAAAACTGCATCGCGCCGCATCCGGCCGCTGCGGCGCATTTTCAATGCATGCCTATGGACGCCGGATGCGGCGCGATGCGGAAAAAAAACGCATCCGGCCGCCGCATGCGGTTTCTTCCACTGCGCATGCTCAGTAGCGTGCCGCAACCGGAAAAAAACGGACCGGCCGCATGTAAAAACTTATGCAAAGGATGCGGTGTTTTCGCCGCATCTGTTGCATAGGTTTCACAGCCGGATTGAGCCGCAGTGCTCAAACCGGATGTGTGAAAGTAGCCTTATCTGGTAATCCAGCATTGAGTTCAGTGGCTTCACCTGAGGTGGGGGTCACTGAATTCAATGAGTTCACCTAAGTTCATCTAAGGCCACAGCTGCAGTGCCATGGGAACCTCTAGCTATGACCTCAGGTAAACTCAGTGATGTCACATTTTCCAATGTGACCATGTGCCACCCCGTGCTCGACAGCCGAGCTGCTTGGGTCCGGACCTTCAGTGGGTGGCTCGAGGGTCTCCGGATCCGGGGGTCCTGCGGTCACTCCGATCAAAAAGGGGTTGGCGGTGTTGGGACATAGGTGTACGGCCGGAGCCGTGTTTAAGTTCATGACGCCACCCACGGGATGTGGTGAAGGTGGACACCACCGCTGCAGTTACGGGGCACCCGGAGTAGATGTTGCGCAGCAAGTTGTTAACCCCTCCGTGGGTAGGGATGGTGGCCCCGGGACCCGTTGGGGAAGTTGGGCGGTGCAGGGAGATAGGCGGCTGGAGGGCACTGATGTACTCACTATTAGTAAATACACAAGTCTCTGGTAAACCAAGGTGATGGTGGTCGGTGCCCGCAGCTGGCTGCAGTCTGGTCCCCCACACGGTTGGTGGTCTCTGCCTTTCTCCTGCACCTGTTTTGTGATGGTGGACTACCTGCGCTTGCAACTTCAGGAGTCCGCTCCCCGGGTTGTGGTTGTCTGAGGAGCCCTTTGCCCGCAGACACTGGCCCATGGGATTTCTCTGCCGTGGCAGTGGATTTCTATCCCCCTCGTTGGGCTGTTGCCTTCAGTCGGGACTTTGGGTGGGACAGGACCTATAGTCCTGGCCGCAATCAGTTAATTAGCTAGCCACCAGTAGCTTCTGGACATAGCTTCAGGGTCTGAGTACCCCCCTTTGTGCTTCGGTTTCCGGGTCAGTTCAGTTCCCTGGGTCGGTACCGGCGGGCCACTACCCTGTCCCGGTCCACCACGGTTCCACTGAGCCGTCTTCCCGGCTCCTGCAGACAGAGACTTCTGTCTGCCTCCTAGCCAAAGGTACCCGGGCTCCTACCTTGGCACCTGTCAGTCTGCTACAGGCCTGTCACACAGGCCTGACCTCCTCCACTGAACTCTCAAACTGATCTACTGTCTTTTCCCGCCTCAGGCCATCCAAACTCCTCGGTGGGCGTATCCAACTGCCTGGCTCCGCCCCCTGGTGTGCCCATCAAGCCCTGAGGTGGGTGACTAGGGTTTAAATGTTTGACTGCTGTCACCTTGTTAGGAGACTGGTGTAGTGCGGGGCCCTATCTGTGATTATCTGGCCCGGCCAGGGCGTCACAACCGCACAATGGGACCTTATATGTAGCAGATCTGGGGTTGTTGTGGGACCTGATGTGTGGATTACGTCTGACCTGCAAGGTTGATTTGGGGGTTAATAAAATGGTGAAAGAGGGTGTTTTTTGTGTGTGTGTTTTGAAATAAAGGATTTTTCTCTTTGTATTCGTGTTTATTTCTTTTGACTTACAGGTTTAGTAATTTGTGGGTCTCATAGACCCCTACCCTTTAATAATCCAGGGTTTGATGACAACTGACAAATCACAGCTGTTATTAGCCCTTTATATTACCTTGATTGCCACCACATCAGGGCAACTAGGATGAGCAGGATGATGCACTGGAATTGTCTCATCTAATGCATGCGACAATTCTAGGTGGCTGCGGTCTGCTATTTTTAGGCAGGGGAGGGTCCAATAACCATGGGCCTCCCCAGGCTGAGAAAACCAGCTCCCAGCTGTCGGTTTTATCTTGGCTGGGTTTCAAAATTGGGGTGTACCGCATGCCGGATTTTTATTTATTTATTTAAATATTTTAAAAGCCGCATGGGTTCCCTTTTATTTTGATACATAGCTGAGATATCGCCACAGCTGGGGCTGCTGCCTGTAGCCATGTGCTTTATCTGCTCGGGTATCTATATAAAGGGCATGCTACATCATTTATTTATTTATTTATTTTTACACTTAACTCAGTCAGACAGCCTCTGTGTGGGCAACCAGAGATGCCAGCACGCCAGCAGTTTGACTGCAGCCAATTACAGACTCTGTCACAGAACATGGGAGGGGGAAGTAGTGAATATGCATGAGATATAATGCGCGGACCTGGAAGCAGTGTGACTTGGAGACGGGTAGGTATGTCTTGCTTTAAACATTTTGCTTTCTTTTTTTTTGCAGTGATTTCCCTGACTAATCACAGCCATACCAATATTTGGCATGGCTGCGATGGAACCAGAATTGCCCACAGCCTAAAAGCTTGCTGATTGGCTGCTCTGCAAGCTTTCAACAAGCTTTATTCAGGTAACAAACCCAAACAGGAACCAGACGTACAGTAAGTAGTCTGTGTTCGGTGTTCAGAGCAAGGCACAAGGTATGCGGTATGGACCTCGAACTTTACAGTTTGGGTTCGCTCATCCTTACTTATAGTACTTTTTTTTCTCTTTTGGTATATCAATTGTGCCTTATTTTTCCAATTTGGAAAAAGAGTCTTTTTGGTTTCCTACATTGCTTGCTTGGGGATGCTTCCTACTTTTTGTGGAAACAATTCTAGGTTAGTATGTTCATCTAAAATATATTTACAAAGGATTATTATTCAGTACATATTAATATTATTATAAATGAGACTGTGATTCATTTCATGGTTTAGTTGTGTTATTCCCCAGATTAGAGCATTTCATCAGATGTCACTCAATAACAAACAATTGTCATCTGAACAGTCGGTCATTCAGAGAGTGTTGCTGACAGCGAGTTTGGCTCTATACCTTGTATTATGTTCTGCAAAAAGAAGAAATTGCTGCTGGCAAAGAGAAATTGGACTGAGAAACCCCAAATGATGATTGTATGATGAGTTTGTCTTATGTGATGCTGCTGAATGCCAATTCTTAATGGAGTTCTTGTGTGTGAAGATCCTGGATAAAATGATCTACCATACATGTGAAATCCTTTCTTGGTGAAGAGGGAATTAAGCTGATCTGTCGCTAGTGAATGATTGTCTCTTTTTTATTCTTACCAAATTTCCTCTCTTCCTATTAAACAATATGATTAAATGTGTCACTGACATTTAATTAAGCAACTGACTCATGGGCCAAACCAATAGTGCGTACATTAGTCTTCTGAGTATCCCATGAACACTGGTCATCCCTTTTCCTTGCACTGACTTTCTGCTGACATTGGACTGGGTTTATACTTATGAAAGGCAGTCAATACAATTATGCAAAGCTGCAGAATATAGTGTTAGGCCCTCTGTGCACTTGCCGTTTTTTGCCGCAGATTTCCTGCGGTTTTGCTGCATGTTTCGCTGCATGTTATGTTCATAACATCTCTGCAGTGATTCACCAGCAAAACCTATGGGAAAAAAAATGCTGTGCGCACTATGCAGATTTTGACAGCTGCATGTTTTGCTGCGGGATTCCCGCAGCAAAAACAATTGCATGTCACTTCTTTTCTGCACGTCGCTGCGGGATTTCACTCTATTGACTGCAATGTAATCGTGAAATCCCGCAGGGAATAACGCAGTATAAGAATAGCCACTGGAAAATTATTAGTTTTTTTTTTAAATCAGATACTTTTTTATTAAAACAGAGTACATACAACAGAATAACAAATCGGCATCCAAATTAAATTTATCACATCTATTACCCCTTTAACTCCCCCTCCCGCCCCCTCCCCCACCCCGGCAGCAACACTTCTCCCCGATACTACATCCCATATAGTACACACTTATAATACCCTTCAACTGTAGTATAGAACCATCCCGTTGTGCAGGAGGAACAACTAGTAACACAAATAAAACAAAACATACACATCAGAGGTCTCAGACGGCTATCCCCGTCCCATATCAGTTTACTGGTCCATCACTCGTCCTATCCGCATTGCAGCCAAGGAGACCAGAGCTTCTCAAACATTTTAACATTCCCCCTTCTTTCATACACTCCCCGTTCCAGCTGAAGAATACACTTCACCCTTTTAATGTACTCTCCCCTGGTCGGGGGGTCTTTTTTAATCCAGGACCTGGCGATTAGCTTTCTTGCCGCATACAGCAGCCTAGCAATGACAAGGAAAATTATTAGTTAAATGTATCAATTACAATCAGCAATGTTTCAAGGCAGTATATCAACACTGCAAAAAAATAGTCATAAAATTTAACTTTTACTTCAATCACTAAAATGTGGTCAGAATCACAATTACAGGACAAACAAACAACCAACATGAATTAAAATAATTTTGGCCCTTCCCTATTTCTGGGATATATAATGGCCCAAATTAACACACCGCAAGTAGAAATTGGATTTGTCTCACCAACTTTTTCTTTTCAGTGAAGTTTATAGGGTCCATTCATTAGTAGAACCCCAAAACAAAGGATCTGAAGTATCTCCCGACGCGTTTCAATCAACTCTTCCATTTAAATCTCTGGGAACTCACCACATGGTACGGACGAATATGAATGCAAGGTCCATGTTTTTATGGGACCTAGGATGCATTTAATACTCCCCTGAAGAGTTGATTGAAACGCGTCGGGAGATACTTCAAATCCTTTGTTTTGGGGTTCTACTAATGAATGGACCCTATAAACTTCACTGAAAAGAAAAAGTTGGTGAGACAAATCCAATTTCTACTTGCGGTGTGTTAATTTGGGCCATTATATATCCCAGAAATAGGGAAGGGCCAAAATTATTTTAATTCATGTTGGTTGTTTGTTTGTCCTGTAATTGTGATTCTGACCACATTTTAGTGATTGAAGTAAAAGTTAAATTTTATGACTATTTTTTGCAGTGTTGATATACTGTCTTGAAACATAGGGAATAACGCAGGCAGCAAATTCTGTGCAGTTCATTGCGTTTTCCTGCGTTATTGCCTCCGGTATTTCATGGTTTACCTGCGGTAATGTTCATCGCTGTCCTGCGGTTTGCAGGGAAGTGATGTCATTATGACAGGAAGAGGAAGCGGAACAGAGCATAAACACACAGAGATAATAGACACAGACATAGAACACACACACATCACACTCACACACAGACATATAGAATACACATAGAAAGCAAACGGACATATAGGAAAAAAAACACTTGGGCTCCGCCGTAATTTTATCGTCCAGCCGAGGTAAGCACACAGCGGCGGCCTGGTATTCTCTGGCTGGGGAGGGCGAGGGCCAGGGTAATGCCCCCCTCCCCTCCCGCAGCCGAGAATATCAGCCTGCAGCTGCCCCGGGACTGTCGCCTGCATTACGCGGCAGTCCCGGAGTGTCCCCGGCTCTTCCAGATGCTGTGATGCAGTGGCAATCCAGGTAATAACGAGTTAAATGGCAGCGGATCGCTGCCATTTAAGTCCAGGCTTGATCATAGCAGCGTCTATGTGACAGCTGACATGATCAACCCGTAAGTAAAGTGAATAAACACACACACACACCAAAAAATCCTTTATTTTAAATAAAACACAAAAAAGCCCCTGGTTCACCCCTTTATTAACCCCCCGGAAACACACAGCTCCGGCGTAATCCACGTCCTGCGATGTTTGCATCCAGCCGCGACTGACACTGCTGAATGCAGCCTCGCAACGAGACAGCAGAGGTAACCACAGGTCATTTCCCACAGCCGGTAATGTGAACACACTACCGCTCGGGAGAAATGCAGCATGTGCTCACAGGGACTCTATCTATCCCTCTATCTATCTATCACTCTATCTATCCTTCTATCTGTCTATTTATCTATTTATGTGTCTCCTATCTATCTCAGAAGGAAATTACTTTTTTTTTTCTCAATGTGTTTTATTGCATTGAATGCATTAAAACACATGTACCAACCCGCACGCGTCAAAGCCGCGGCAATACCGCGAACAATACCGCGGTAAAACCGCAGCAAACCGCATGCGGTTTTCGAGTGCGGTTTGCCACGGTTTTTTACCATGGGTGCGGTAATCTTTCAGACCCTGCGTAATTTTCTTAAGAAAATTCCATTTTCCTGTGCTCACAGGCACTTAGAGTGACACAAAATAACAGTTTAAGCCTGTAGACAGGAGAAGAATTAGGGATTACATCAGACTCCCGTTAAGCAATGCTGCCATATTGGGCATACAGCTTACATGGAGGATACTAGAGAAACATACAGTAGGATGAAAGTGTGACGCCCTGGCAAAACCAGGTAGTCACACACATAGGACCCCGCACAACACCTATCCCACACAGGGTTAAACCAGCCGACCTGAAACCATAGCCACCCCCCCAGGGCAGGACAGACACACCAGTGGGCGGGACCAGGTGGAAAAGGAACGCCCACCTAGGGGTCTAGAGAGCCTGGGGCGGGAAAACAAAGTCTAGTTTTGGAGTTGTAGTTGAGAGTTGGAGTTTGGAGGTTGAAGTTGACAGGCGTCAGGGTTGGAGCCCTGGTGTGCTGGCTAGATGGCAGATGGTGGCCAGTGTCTGCAGGAGACGGGAAGACGGCTGCCGGAGATCCGAGGTGGACCAGGGCAGGGTTGTAGCCCGCCGGTACCGACACCGGAGAACCGACCTGGAAACCGAGCACAGAGGGGGTACTTAGACCCTGAAGCCAGGACCGGCACCGACGGCCTATCTAATTAACCAATTGAGGGCATGATTTTGGGTCCTGTCCCAACCTAAGTCCCGAAAAGTAGTCAACCACCCACCGAGAGGGATAGGGCATCCGCCAGGGCCAGTAGATCCCAAGGGTCAGCGTCAGACGGGCACGGCTCCCAACCAAAGGACCGGGAGCGGACTCCCGCATTACAAACTAAGAAGTCCAGCATGGCAAACACAAAGTGCAGAGGGAAGTGACATTGACCACCAGCCCGGGTGTGGGACCAGATACACACGTCTACAGAGGCCGGCCCCCATCACCTTGGTTTACCAAAGAACTTTGTGTTTATTGACTCCACACATCAGTGCAACCTTATCCAGCACCACGAGAACCAGTGACTCCACACATCAGTGCAGCTTCATCCAGCACCAGGACAACCAAACTGTAAGTGTGCTGATCTCTGCAACTCTGCACAACACTGGGCCCCAGGGCATCCATCCCTACCCATGGAGGGGTTAACATCCAGCTGCCATCACATCTTCCCTGGGTATCCTATAACAGCAGCAGTGGTACTACATCTCACCACACACCGTGGGTGGCGTCACAGACAGTTTATAGCAAATCCCGTACAATTACGTCCCCCCTTTTATTCGAAGTGTCCGCGCGACCCCCGGGTCCGGAGAACCCCTCGAGCCATACCGTAGATCCGGATCCAAGCAGCCCCGACGGCTGGCGTGGGGGCGGCACAAAAGCATTACAGTGCTTTACCCATCCTGGACTGTTTAGTCTAGTTATTATAAGCTCTTGATACAAGATATCATGGATATTCATGATAAATATGGCAGTTGGTCCCATCTCAACAAAAAAATCATACTCACCAGATGCTGAATGGGAGGACCTGCAGCAGAATGCACACCCACACCCATCAGATCACACACACAATCACACATCAGATCACACACACAATCACACATCAGATCACACACACAATCACACATCAGATCACATACACAATCACACATCAGATCACACACACAATCACACATCAGATCACACACACAATCACACATCAGATCACACACACAATCACACATCAGATTGCACGCATGCTCACCACATCCAGCGATACCAATAGCTACTGGCCGATAGAGAATCCTGGGACGCAGTGTGATGAAACTCATAGAGGACCTGTGGTGGAATGCATCGATATGTTCCCCGCCGAGTCCCCCATGAATTCCACCGGAGGTCCTCCAGCTCTACTGCACTGTCCCATCTTCCCCTGCTGGCTGGCAGCAATCAGTATCGTGTGTGTGTATGCAATCTGATGTGTGATTGTGTGTGTAATCGGATGTGTGTATGAGTGTGTGTGTGCGATCTGATGTATGTGAGTATGTCGGCCAGAAGCAGTGGAGGACCGCTGTGGAGAATACCTGCTGGGAGCGCCCGCTGAAGATTGCAGGAGGACTTGGAAGGGACACAGACATCTGAGGTCTGGTAAGTATGATTCTCCTGGGAAGGGGGCTCTGCTTTTTTGGGGGGGTTAACTTACCCCTAACCATGTTTCCCCAAGTATAAGCTGTACCCGAAAATAATCCCTAGGGTTTTTGCTTTTTTTTGGGCAAAAAAAGTAAGACAGTGCCTTATTTTTGGAAAACATGGTATGTATTCACACCTTATCATTTGGACGAGCAGAGATTTTTTTGACTCATATGTAGTGGAAGCCAGATGACAATGCTTTAAACGAGCCGACCACACATGATTGTATGTCATAGTCCATAGAAAGTTAAGTTACAACTAATCAATCTTCTATTCTAATATAAATGAATGTGTACAGATTTATTCACATTTTACTCTCTATCCAAAAAGTAAATGTGCCTAATTTGTTGCACAGCTCATTCATGAAGAATCATGTTTCCTATCTTTGCATATAATCATCCTTGGCCTTTCCTGGTCACTGTAAATAATGTTATAAAAATATACAGGTAAAAAGAGTTATAAAGTGCATGGAAGAGAGAGGATACGTAAATTAGTGATGTGAGGTGATAAACCAGTCTAAGGCTGCTTTCACACTACGTTTTTTTAACATGCGTCCTGAACGTTTTTTTAATGCAAAAACGGATCAAGTACAAATGCGTTCACATGCGTTTGCGTGCGGCACAGTCAGGATCCAGTGACTTGCAGTATTTTAACGGTGGTATACTGATAGACAGGATCATGTTTGCTGTAACGAGCATAGGCAAAAAGCGGCCTGGCGTCATCACAGAGTCTCTCTCTCTCTCTCGTCCTGTAGACGGGAATGGGTGGTTTGGATTACTGAGGATGTTAGGGGTACTTTGCACACTACGACATTGCAGGTGCGATGTCGGTGGGGTCCAATTGAAAGTGACGCACATCCGGCATCGCAGGCGACATCGTAGTGTGTAAAGCCTAGATGATACGATTACCGAGCGCAAAAGCTTCGTAATCGTATCATAGGTGTAGCATCGGCGTAATCCATAATTACGCTGACGCGATGGTCCGATGTTGTTCCTCGCTCCAGCAGCAGCAGCACACATCGCTGTGTGTGAAGCCACAGGAGCGAGGAACATCTCCTACCGGCATCACCGCGGCTCCCGTAGGATATGCGGAAGGGAGAAGGTGGGCGGGATGTTTACATCCCGCTCATCTCCACCCCTCCGCTCCTATTGGCCGCCTGCCGTGTGCCGTCGCAGTGATGCCGTACGACCTGCCCCCTTAATAACAGGTGAGTCCATGTGAAGCTGCCATAGCGATAATGTTCGCTACGGCAGGTATCACAAGGATATCGCAGCTGCGACGGGGGTGGGGACTATCGCGCTCGGCATCGTAGCATCGGCTTGTGATGTCGCAGCGTGCAAAGTACCCCTTAGTCTTAGGTCATTAGTGGAAAGGATGGATAGAGTGATAAACAGAGATGAGGGAGGAGATGTAGGGCCGTACAGAACTGTGGTTATGCTTTGCGTATAATTCTGTTATTACAAATCCCTAAGTAGTAAGACAATTTTACTAATACGCTATTGTCCAATATTTATAAATAAACGACTATTATCATAAATTGTGTCCTAGATTTAATATTTTAACCTAGAGTGCATCACTGTCAATCTTGTGCCTGTCACAGTCGTCATCCCGTTGACAACATTAACCATCACAAAGGCCCTAATGGTCAATGGTGCTGCACTGTTGGGATGCAAGTCCCATGTTAAAGACTTAAGGGGGCTTTACACGCTACGATATTGTTAATGTTTTATCGTCGTGGTCACATTGTTTGTGATGCACATCCGGCGTCACTAATGATATCGTAGCGTGTATTAGTTTTGTGCGATCTAAAACGATCGCAAAAGCGGCAAAAATCGTTTACCGTGGAGAGCTCGTCCTAAAACCAAAAACCGTTTATTTCTAATTAGCGATGTTGTTAGTCGTTCCTGCGGCAGCACACATTGCTGTGTGTGACACCGCAGGAGCGAGGAACATCTCCTTACCTGCCTCCACCGGCAATGCGGAAGGGAGGAGGTGGGCGGGATGTTTACGTCCCGCTCATCTCCGCCCCTCCGCTTCTATCGGACGCCTGCCGTGTGACGTCGCTGTGACGCCGAACGACCCGCCCCCTTAGAAAGGAGGCGGATCGCCGGCCAGAGCGATGTCGCAGGGCAGGTAAGCCGTGTGACGGGGGAGCGCGATTTTGTGCGCAACGGGCAGCGATATGCCCGTGTCGCACAAACGATGTGGGTGGGTACGCACGATAGCGATATTGGTACCGATATCGCTACCGTGTAAATCCCCCTTTACTCTGCACTCCTTATGCTGCTTGAAACTCGATCTCTGCTCTGACCCTGCTGATTCGACCGGGTTCTGGTTAGTCTGTTCTTCACTTGGTTCTGGTCACTTGATTTCCCACTTTGATTTGGTCACTTGACTCTCCACTTGGATCTGGCTACTCAACTCTTAACTTGGATCTGGTGACTCTACTCTCAACTTGGATCTGGTCACTCACTTACCCACTTGGATCAGGCCACTCAATTCTCAACTCAGATCTGCTTACTGAGTTCTTCACTCAGTACTGGTCACTCGATTTCTCTGGTTAGGCTTTTTATGATGGCGGCTAAAACCTAAATCACTGCTCACATGTCCATGCTGCTGCAGTACTACGCACCAACGCCACCCATTCTCTGTTTTTCTGGGCTTTTATAATTATTAACTGCACCACAGCTGTCACCTAACCTCATTTTCCCTCCAATCTTTTCCCTAGGGGACGGATACTTTGCTCTTTGGTTCTTACTATTGTCATTCTTTATACTTTCTCCATTCTTAACATCTTTGGTCAGCAGATGGTGATTTCTCCTTGTAGACACTCTGTTCAAGCTCTATAGTGTATTTCCCTTCAGTTCGTCATCCCCTTACATCCCCTTACATTTCTGTAAGCAGTGAAAAGACTGGCATATGGTGGCAGCATCATTGTAGTGGGTGGACAGAAAGATGATCCTGATTGCCACATTCATAATAGATTGGAGATGGGAGAGTTTAGTGTGGGGGAGACAAATTAGTAGAGATTTGCAGTGGTCCAGAAAATGATCCGTGCAAAGGTAAGAGTTTTTGCAGAATCAAAGGTAAGAGAATGTCAAATTCTACAGATGATTTTGAGATGGATTAAGACTAGGGATGAGTGAATGTATTCGCCACTATTCGTTATCTGACGGATAATGGGGTATTTGCACTATTTGCTATCCGACTAATAAAACAGTATCCGTTCCGATACTTTAATTTTCATTTCTGACTTCCTGGCACCTTTTTCAAGCCAATGAACACATCTGATGTTGCTTTCCCTCAGATTAACGCCGCAGCCATCTTTGTTGTGGTGTTACTGTGACTGGCTTGGCCGCACAGCGTCAACGGGGCTATATAAGCCAGTGACCATTTTAGTCCGTCGGGGTCTCTCTCTCTCTCTCTCTCTGTCAGTCGGTCTCTCTCTCTCTTTCATATTCACTGATCACCGAGGCAGCGCTGCACAGCTGTCACACTGCTCCGGTGGCTTCTCCAGCTTTTGAAAATGCCGGCCGCTCATTATTCCATCTCATATTCCCTGCTTCCCCAGTCCACCGTGGTTATGATTGGTTGCATTCAGATGCGCCCCCATACTGACTGACAGTTGTCTCACTTCAACCAATCACAGCCGCCGGTGGGCGGGTCTATGTAGTGCAGTAAAATAAATAATTTTAAAAAACGGCATGCGGTACCCCCCAACTTTGATATCAGGCAAGATAAAGCCACACGGCTGAAGGCTGGTATTCTCAGGATATGGAGCCCCACGTTATGGGGAGCCCCCCAGCCTAAAAATATCAGCCAGCAGCCGGCCAGAATCCACTAGATGCGACAGTCCCGAGACTCTACCCAGCTCATCCAGAATTGCCCTGGTGTGGTGGCAATTGGGGTAATAAGGAGTTAATGGCAGCCCATAGCTGCCACTAAGTCCTAGGTTAATCATGGCAGGCATCCATGAGACACCCCGCATGATTAACCTGTAAGTGAAAGTAAATAAACACATACACCCGAAAAAATCCTTTATTTGGGATAAAAGACGAAAAAAACCCACCCACTTTCACCACTTTATTAAAATCCCCAAATACCCCTCCAGGTCCGATGTAATCCACATGAGAACCCACGACGCATCCAGCTCTGCTACATGAAGCTGACAGGAGTGGCCACATACCATGACCACTCTCTGTGAGCTCCACAGAGTAATTGAAGTAGTTGCGCTGTCAGCGGTGACGTCACTAAGGTTACTCGCGGCCAGCTGGAGTCCTCCACCTGAGAGCTGTGGCCGCGGGTAACCTGAGTGACACCACCGCTGATCACGCGACTCACTTCAGTCACTCAGGGGATTTTCGGTCACCGGTGAGTCCTTCACCTGTGAACGCAAATCAGGCCGCGGCACACAGAAAGAGCTGCGTGATGACAATGAAGTTGGGTGAAGTTCATCCGAGTTCATTCTGATTGCGCGGCTTTGTCTCGCAGCCAGCCTTGCTTCTATGGGGATGTAGCAGAGCCAAGTGGAATGGGACTGCACTGTCAAAAATGCATCCAAAATGCATTCAAAATGCATCCAAAACGCAGCGTTTTGGATGTGTGGCGCCCTGGACAAGCCAGGTCGTCACAGAACAACACTAACACACCCCACACTCCCGGTCAGGCACAACTAAGTCAGACAAAAACCCTTGTTGCCTTCCTCCAGGGGCTGATGTTCACACCAGGGGGTGGGCCAGGCGGTTGGTCCCGCCCACCGAGGAGTTCACAGTCCTGGAGGCGGGAAAAGTAGAGTTGTTGTTGAGTTTTTGGACGTGAAAGTGGAAGGAGGGAAGTAGTAGCAGTTGAGCAGACAGAAAGTGGTCCGGGTGTGTGGCCCGGACGGATCAGCAAGGTTGGCAGACGGTGGTGACCGTCTGCAGGAGTGGCCTATTGGAGCTTGCCGTAAGGACCGTGGACGGGCAGTGGCCCAGCGGTACCGGACCTTGTACGCAAAGAGAAGCCAGCACCATCCGGCAGGGGCTTATGGACCCCGGCAAGGCTAGGAGTCGCCGTGAATTTGCCAAATCCGTTAGCGAAGGGAACCTCCTTGGTTTCCCAGCAGGCAAGTCCCGACAGAAGGCAACAGTCCAACCGAGAGAGGGAAACACAGTCACCGCCAAGGCTAAAGTTCCCAGGGCCAGAGCCTGCGGGCAATAGGGGCTCCTTCAGCACCAAGCTGGGGAGCGGGTTACCGGTGGGAACCCATTTGAACCGTGCACGTTACACAGGTGCAGGGAAAGGCAGTCACCATCAACCTGCCGGCAGGAGAAACACCGCAACCGTCTGTGGGACCCGTCCATCCAGCCATATCTTTTACCGGAGACTCTGTGTACATCATTGGCTGAGTGAGTACCACCATGCCGTACGGCACAGCGCTGCCCCCGCGACCATGCACCTCACCAGGCCCCGTAACCCGCCTGCCATCCATCCCTACCCCATCACCGGGCCCCGGGACAACCAACCCCCCTTCCCACGGAGGGGAGAACTAACATCCAGGCTGCTCCCTGTCATCGCTGCCGGGATCCCCCGTCCAGAGCAGCGGTGGTGTCACCAATCTCACCACAACCGTGGGTGGCATCACGGACAATACCAAACCCCCACAATCAAATTCCCCTTTTCACTCACGGGCGAGGAACGCCGCTCGAGTCCATGGGATCCGGCCCACCGCTCGAGCCACCACTGAGCAGCAGCAGCAGCCGGACCTGAGCAGTGGGAGAGCGCAGCATCCCCTCCTCCGCCCGCGACAACTTGGCGTTACAGGATCTTACCGCTCTGCTGTCTGGTAGAGGTGCGCCTTGTGACCGCCGGAGGTGTCCGGCCAAAAAATTTGAGAAGCCGTCATCTTGAGCGCGAAAAATTCCCGCTCGAGCATCTCCTCGAGCAGTGGAGGCGCGAAGGCCAAAATCCCGCCCCTGTAGAGGAGGATCCGGAAAGAGACTAAGGGGGACTGATGGCGTCTGGCCGCATGTAGCCCGCGGCTATGGAAGCAGTGACGCCAGGACCCTGCGGCCATTTACTGGTTCCTGGAAGAGGCCGCTGCTAAGGATGCTGAGTCCGACCAACAACACCGTGGTCCCCGCGCCTGGCACTGCAGCGCGGGTGGAAGTCCGGACCGTCCAGCTAAGCAGTCGTCTGCAGGTCTGCATGCAGCTCCTCCTGGAGGAGTGGGAGGCCGACATGGCGGAAGTGGTGGCGGCCATATGGAGACGCGAGGTGGAGGGAGTCTTGGAAGGGAGGGTAAGTGACCCACGCCCCTGTACCCCATACCCGCTCGCCCTGCTACCTCCCCCGCTACCCGCGTTGGCTGCTGCTGCCCCGCCACTAGGCCCGCTACTACCACCACCGGTAGCGGTACCCTGCCAATCCACCCCGGCGGACCGACCTGCAGCAGAAGCTCGTGACCGCCCTGATCCGCTTCCATGGAAGAAGCCGAAGGCTGAGCCCGTCAGCATAGATGCACCGGAGGCACTGCGGGGATGCTGCTGCCAGGAGGCAGAGCAGGCCATGTCACAGCGGGGTCCCTCATTACCAAAGGTACCGGTCGTAGCCGGCACAGGGGGACTCCGGCTGGGCCCGTCCCCCACACCGCCTGAACTGGAGCAAGCAGAAAGTGCTCCGCACCGGGAGCGGCAGCAAAGGCAGCTGCGCCGCGGAATTGCTGATTAAGAAAGAAAAGTTAGAGCATGGTAGTGGTTCCCGGTTACCTTGCTGTCGGTCCCCATTGGGACTCTACTGACGTTCCAGACGGCCCTCAAGGCTAAGGAGTCCGGTTGGAGGAGCAGTCGTACCCGCATCATCGGCAGCTGAAAATGGAGTCCTGTGGGACAGTGTCACCCCTGTGTGAGGGTGGCGTTGGGGGCTCGCGCTGTTCGATGGTGGACTGTGGTAAAGCTGCAGGAGGAAGCTATACCGGAGCCAGGTGTTGTGGATGGCCCCTGGGACCCAGCTGACAGTCCCCGTTGGGACCCTATGGCAAGTCTCCATTGGGATCCTACAGTTTTGTTTGGGGTAGCCCATTGGCTACGAAGCACTGTTGTCCCCGTGGGGACTGTTTGCAATCAATGCGTAGGAACTACTACGGACAAGCCCGAGAACTGGCAGGGCAACCACAAACTTAGTGGCATGTAAATAAAAATGTTGGCTTTACCGTAACCGCCTCCGGACAGGCTGATTTGGAGGATGGGCCTGGAGGGAAGAGATGGCCCAGGCCCGCCACTACTGCGACCGGTGGCAATCCTCTGGGGGTTTCAGGGGTTCCCCATGGACGTGGGTCCCCTGAAAAGGACGGAACCCGCTCGGGTAATGTGTGCTGGACTGGGGTCAAGGGGTGCTGCCTGTTTGCTTAGGGGCAGCATCAGGGCCAGGTTACTTGGGTGGGAAAGAGCGGAAGCCGTTACCGTTTAGCAACGTTCAAGTAACCATGCCTCCCGATGTGGGAAGATGTTACTATAATTGTAACCTGTTGACCGTTTATCTTTTCCAGTTTGTGAAAATAAAATCGGTGATCGATGGGCAGCCCGCGGACGGTCTGCATTTTACTAAGGGGGAATGTGGCGCCCTGGACAAGCCAGGTCGTCACAGAACAACACTAACACACCCCACACTCCTGGTCAGGCACACCTAAGTCAGACAAAAACCCTTGTTGCCTTCCTCCAGGGGCTGATGTTCACACCAGGGGGTGGGCCAGGCGGTTGGTCCCGCCCACCGAGGAGTTCACAGTCCTGGAGGCGGGAAAAGTAGAGTTGTTGTTGAGTTTTTGGAAGTGAAAGTGGAAGGAGGGAAGTAGCAGTTGAGCAGACAGAAAGTGGTCCGGGTGTGTGGCCCGGACGGATCAGCAAGGTTGGCAGACGGTGGTGACCGTCTGCAGGAGTGGCCTATTGGAACTTGCCGTAAGGACCATGGACGGGCGGTGGCCCAGCGGTACCGGACCGGTACGCAAAGAGAAGCCAGCACCATCCGGCAGGGGCTTACGGACCCCGGCAAGGCTAGGAGTCGCCGTGAATTTGCCAAATCCGTTAGCGAAGGGAACCTCCTGGGTTTCCCAGCAGCCAAGTCCCGACAGAAGGCAACAGTCCAACCGAGAGAGGGAAACACAGTCACCGCCAAGGCTAAAGTTCCCAGGGCCAGAGCCTGCGGGCAAAAGGGGCTCCTTCAGCATCCATCCAAGCTGGGGAGCGGGTTACCGGTGGGAACCCATTGAAACCGTACATGTTACACAGGTGCAGGGAAAGGCAGTCACCATCAACCTGCCGGGAGGAGAAACACCGCAGCCGTCTGTGGGACCCATCCATCCAGCCATTTGTTTTACCGGAGACTCTGTGTACATCATTGGCTGAGTGAGTACCACCGTGCCGTACGGCACAGCGCTGCCCCCGCGACCCTGCACCTCACCAGGCCCCATAACCCGCCTGCCATCCATCCCTACCCCATCACCGGGCCCCGGGACAACCAATCCCCTACCCACGGAGGGGAGAACTAACATCCAGGCTGCTCCCTGTCATCGCTCCCGGGATCCCCCGTCCAGAGCAGCGGTGGTGTCACCAATCTCACCACAACCGTGGGTGGCATCACGGACAATACCAAACCCCCACAATCAAATTCCCCTTTTCACTCACGGGCGAGGAATGCCGCTTGAGTCCCCGGGATCCGGCCCACCGCTCGAGCCACCACCGAGCAGCAGCAGCCGGACCCGAGCAGTGGGAGAGCACAGCGTCCCTTCCTCCGCCCGCGACAGATGCTTTTTGAAACGTACATGCAGTGTAAAGTATGAGGAAAAGAATGTGAATGAGCAGAGCTGCAGAGTAAAGCATGGGAAAAGAAATGTGAATGAGCAGAGCTGCAGTGTGAAGCATGGGAAAGGAAACGTGAATGAGCAGAGCTGCAATGTAAAGCACAAGAAAGGAAACGTGAATGAGCAGAGCTGCAGTGTAAAGCATGGGAAAGGAAACGTGAATGAGCAGTGCTGCAGTGTAAAGCACGGGAAAGGAAAAGTGAATGAGCAGATCTGCAGTGTAAAGCACGGGAAAGGAAACATGAATGAGCAGAGCTGCAGTGTAAAGAATGAGGAAAGGAATATGAATGAGCAGAGCTGCAATGTTCAGCCGTTCTCAAAGCAGGAAACTGAGCTCACAGCCACTCTCTGCTCATGCGGCCAACGTTTATTGTGAAGGAGGAGGGATCACAGGGAGCAATGCTGCACCAGGTACAGAGACACCGGGGGACACCGGGGAACACCGTGAGGGAGGTATGGGGGGTGACTTAGCTGCACCTGTAACGCCCTGGGCAAGCCAGGGGTCACAGGTCATGACACCACCACACCCTACACCCCGGATAGGTACACCGAAGCTACACTAGAAATCCTTGTTGCCTTCCTCCAGGGGCTGAGGTTCACACCAGGGGGTGGGCCAGGCGGTTGGCTCCGCCCACCGAGGAGTTCACAGTCCTGGAGGCGGGAAAACCAAGCAGATCAAGTCAGATAGAGTTGAGGAGATGAAGTGAAGTGGTAGAGGAGCAAGAGAGAGGAGTTAAGGCGGAAGAGAAAGTGACAGTTTGTAAAGCCTGAAGTTGGTCCGGGTGTGTGCCCCGGACTGAGAACAGCAAGGTTAGCAGACAGCGGTGACTGTCTACAGGAGCGGCTGATCGGAGGTTGCCGAAAGGACCGTGGATGGGTGGTGGCCCGTGGACGGGTGGTGGCCCGGCGGTACCGGAGCGGTATACGAAGAGAGGCCAGCACCATTGGCAGGGGCCTTTCGGATCCCGGCAAGGCTAGGAGTCGCCGTGAATTTGCCAAATCCGTCAGTGAAGGGGACCTCTGGGTCTCCCAACAACTAAGTCCCGATTGAAGGCAACAGTCCAACCGTAGGAGAGAGACACCGCCACCGCCAAGGCACCAGTTTCTCAGGGCCAGCGCCTGCGGGCAAAGAGGGGCTCCTCCGGCCCATATCCAAGCCGGGGAGCGGGTTACCGGTGGGAACCCATCGCTACCAACATTTCATTAGGTGCAGGGACAGAGACCGTCACCGTCAACTACCGGGGAAAAGCAACAGCAGCCGTCCGTGGGAACCGTCTTTCCAGCCGTGTGTTTTACCGAGAACAGTGTCAACGTCTCAGGCTGAGTGAGTACCACCGTGCCGTGCGGCACCACGCTGCCCCCGCGACCCTGCACCTCACCAGGCCCCGCACCTGGCCTGCCTTCCATCCCTACCCCATCACCGGGCCCCGGGACAACCAACCCCTTACCCACGGAGGGGAGAAATAACAACAAAGCTGCTCCCTGTCACCGCTCCCGGGATCCCCATACAGAGCAGCGGTGGTGTCCACACAATCACCACAACCGTGGGTGGCGTCACGGACAATAAATCCCCAAAACCAATCCCCTTTTCACTCACAGGCGAGGAGCGACGCTCGAGTCCCCGGGATCCGGCCCATCGCTCGAGCCACCGAGCAGCAGCAGGCCGCAACAGCAGCGGCAGCCGGACCCGAGCAGTGGGAGAGCGCGGCGTCCCCTCCTCCGCCCGCGCCAACTTGGCGTCACGAACAGGATCTTACCGCTCTGCCGATGGGTAGAGGTGCGCCTTGTGACCGCCGGAGGTGTCCGGCCGAAAAATTTCGGAAGTCGCTATCTTTGGCGCGAAAAGTTCCCTCTCGAGCGTCTTCTCGAGTAGTGGAGGTGCGAAGGCCAAAAACCCGCTCCGATAGAGGAGGGGCCGGAAAGAGGCTAAGGGGGACGAAATGGCGACTGGTCGCATGTAGCCGCGGCTATAAAAGCGGGGACGCCAGGACTCTGTAGCCATCTTGTTCCTGGGAGAAGCCGCCAGCAACATGTGGATGCCGTCCCGAAGTACCGTAGCCCGCGCGCCTGGAACCACGGCGTGGGTGGAAATCCGGACCGTGCAGCTATACCAGAGGCTGCAGGTCAAAATGCAGCTCCTCATGGAGGAGTGGGAGACCGACATGGCGGAGGTTATAGCGGCCGTGCAGAGACGCGAGGAGGAAGCTGAGGAAGGGAGGGTGAGTGACCCACGCCCCGATGCCCTTGAAGGGCTGGTCATCGCGGCTGCGGGACCCGGTCTAAACCCTCTCGCCCTGCTGCCTCCCTCGCCACCCGTCTCGGAAGCCGTGACCCCGCCACTAGGCCCGCTACCACCGCCACCGGTAGCGATACCCAGCATGCCCCCCCCGGCGGGCCGACCTGTAGGCGGAGCCCATAGTCAACCGGAGGTGCTGCCATGGAAGGCCCCGAAAACCGAACCGGAGGCGTCCCCCGAGAAAGTCCCCGAGCCGGAGCCGACAGCCCGCTCCGTGCCGAAGGCCCAGCAGAGGAAAGCCCCTGTGCCCATCCCCCACACCTCGGCTGAGGTTGCGCCGGGTTGCCGCTGCAAGGCAGCGTCCAAGGCCAAGTCACCGCGGGACCTGCCGCCCAGATCACCAGCAGTGGGTAATGTCCAACAGGTCTCACGGGGTCCGACCCGTGCGCCGGAGCTCGCAGCAGCGTCGTACTGGGACAGGGAGCCGGTACCGTTGGGCCTGGAAATCGGTGAGAGAGAAAGAAAGAAGGCGGAGATGGTGGCCCGTACGATCCGAGAGAAGGAGAGCCTGAGACAAGCTACCTTCCGGGTCCGGGGCCCGCTGTATGAGGGGCAGGTGAGGCGGTTTGATGTCCGCCGGGGCTATGGATTTATTTATGAACCGGGCCTGGAGGCCGAAGTGTTTATAGCCCGGCGGGATGTGAATGCTCACCTGCTAGAGGAGCACCCCGGTCGTAACCTGATGCCGGGCGACATAGTTCAGTACACCCGGCACTGTGGGGAGAGGGGGTGGTTCGCGCTGGATGCCAAGTTAAGGGGCAGCCAGGAGTCCCGTGTGAGCGCTGCGCCCCCTCCCTCAGGTGATGTCGAGGACTCTGAGTGATAGCAGCGGAGCACCATTGCACCGTCCCCGTTGGGACCACAAGTGTGTGTGTTTAAAAGTTGAAAGTTTTGCAAAAGATGATAAGTGATTAAACCGAAGATTTACCTGATTACCGTGATTTGGAACCAGCCGTTGCCGGCATTGTTGTCCCCGTGGGGACCGCTTGAAAAGTTGCATAGGGAACTCTCTATGAACAGGCCCGAGAACTTGCAGGGCAACCACAAACATTAGTGGCATGTAAATAAAAAATGTTGTGTTGCAGCTAACAGTTACCGCCTCCGGAGAGGCAGGTTGGAGGGAGGGCCCGCAGTGGAGCAGGCTGGGGCCCAGCCACCACCGGAACCGGTGGCTACCCTCTGGAGGGGAAGGACAGATCCCGCTCGGGTGACTTGGTTCAGGACTGGGGTCAAGGGGTACTTCCTGTTTCTTAGAGGCAGCATCAGGGCCAGGTTACTTGGGTGGGAGAGAGCGGCAGTAGCAACCGTTAAAATGTTACCGTAACGTTTAAAAAAGTGCCTCCCGCTGTGGGATGATGTTATTATACTTGTCTTGTGTCTTTTTATCTTTTCAGAAAAATAAAACCAATGTTGGACGGGCAGCACGCGGACGGTCTGCATTTTGCTAAGGGGGAATGAGACGCCCTGGGCAAGCCAGGGGTCACAGGTCATGTCACCACCACACCCTACACCCTGGATAGGTACACCGAGGCTACACTAGAAATCCTTGTTGCCTTCCTCCAGGGGCTGAGGTTCACACCAGGGGGTGGGCCAGGCGGTTGGCTCCGCCCACCGAGGAGTTCACAGTCCTGGAGGCGGGAAAACCAAGCAGATCAAGTCAGATAGAGTTGAGGAGTTGAAGTGAAGTGGTAGAGGAGCAAGAGAGAGGAGTTAAGGCGGAAGAGAAAGTGACAGTTTGTAAAGCCTGAAGTTGGTCCGGGTGTGTGCCCCGGACTGAGAACAGCAAGGTTAGCAGACGGCGGTGACCGTCTGCAGGAGCGGCTGATCGGAGGTTGCCGAAAGGACCGTGGACGGGTGGTGGCCCGGCGGTACCGGAGCGGTATACGAAGAGAAGCCAGCACCATTGGCAGGGGCCTTTCGGATCCCGGCAAGGCTAGGAGTCGCCGTGAATTTGCCAAATCCGTCAGTGAAGGGGACCTCTGGGTCTCCCAACAACTAAGTCCCGATTGAAGGCAACAGTCCAACCGTAGGAGAGAGACACCGCCACCGCCAAGGCACCAGTTTCTCAGGGCCAGCGCCTGCGGGCAAAGAGGGGCTCCTCCGGCCCATATCCAAGCCGGGGAGCGGGTTACCGGTGGGAACCCATCGCTACCAACATTTCATTAGGTGCAGGGACAGAGACCGTCACCGTCAACTACCGGGAAAAAGCAACAGCAGCCGTCCGTGGGAACCGTCTTTCCAGCCGTGTGTTTTACCAAGAACAGTGTCAACGTCTCAGGCTGAGTGAGTACCACCGTGCCGTGCGGCACAGCGCTTCCACCGCGACCCTGCACCTCACCAGGCCCCGCACCTGGCCTGCCATCCATCCCTACCCCATCACCGGGCCCCGGGACAACCAACCTCCTACCCACGGAGGGGAGAAATACCAACAAAGCTGCTCCCTGTCACCGCTCCTGGGATCCCCATACAGAGCAGCGGTGGTGTCCACACAATCACCACAACCGTGGGTGGCATCACGGACAATAAATCCCCAAAACCAATCCCCTTTTCACTCACGGGCGAGGAGCGCCGCTCGAGTCCCCGCGATCCGGCCCATCGCTCAAGCCACCGAGCAGTAGCGGGCCGCAACAGCAGCCGGACCCGAGCAGTGGGAGAGTGCGGCGTCCCCTCCTCCGCCCGCGACACACCCGGGGAGGAGTTTTCTGTCGCATGTGAAAGGAAGAGGGTGGTGAATACAGGCGGGATGGGGTTGTGCGCGCTACAATCTTGGATGATCGGGAGGGGGTTGGGGATCGGGGGGGCAGAAATGCAGTCAAGCACCTTCTACAGGCTGTGACCATACTGTTTCAGAAAGCCATGGACCCCATAGGGGGGAGGGGCGACATAACCAGAGAGAAGGGAAGGAGTGAGGCGGTTAATAAAGTTAAAGTAGGGCATTATGGGTGAATATAAGGGGATTGGTGGAAAAGGGTCCCTATAGGGGAGGGGGGGAAGTATATAAGTAATGAGGAGGGGTCTTACCTCCCCTTTTGACTCCGGACGGCGACAGATTCCCAGGACCAGGACGAGGACCAGGATATCGGCAGCGTGGACATGGCGGACCTGCAGGAGTTGGACCGGATGATACGAGCGGCGATAGCGGTGCACGGGGCCCAGGCAGTGCAGTCCCACGTCAGGGCTGCCTGGGTTTCCCCGTCGGCACCTGCCCCTCGCTCCCCCTCTAGCCGCGGGCAGCGTTCCAGGCCCCCGCTCAGGTACTCTCCGGGCGCAGGGGGGGCGAGGAAGCCCAGTGAGAGCCCCCCTTGGGACCCTCCGTGGTGGGGCAGGCGGCAGCAGCTCCCAGCGTCTGCCCCGGCCGCCGGGAGGAATCTCCAGCGAGGCCGCAGCGGCCGAGAAAGGGGCGTGGCCAGCCCGGGGCCTTCTTCCGGTGTCGGGCCTCGGGCTGGAGTGCAGAGCCCAGCGACTTCTCCCGGCCGGGAGCGAACCCGGCGATGGACTGAGGCCAGCGGTGGCCTGGATGGAGGCGGGCCCGGCCTGGGGCCTACTTCCGGTCCCAGGCCTCGGGCTAAATTTGGCAGGCCAGCGGCAGCCCGGGATCCGGGCCGTGCCCAGCATGGATCGGAGGCACGGAGAGGGGGCGTGTCTAGCCTGGGGCCTGCTCTTGATGCCGGGCCCCCGGCGGTGGGGCACGTCCTGGCGGCTGCTCCTACACAGGTGCGGGCCCAGCAGATGATGGAGGCCAGCTGTACCCCCCGAGGACGGTGGGGGGGGGCGGGCGCAGGCAGCCAGCAGGGGGACCGGTGTGGGCAGGTGCCACCCGGATACCTGTGAGGCTGCGGAGAGAAGGAGGGACGGCGGGAGCCCTGCTGCGACTGCCAGATCCCTCAGGTCAGCAGCATTGCGTCCGACAGCCGCGGTCTCCCTCGGGCGGGGGAGTACCCAGTGGGAGGTCCCGGTCGGAGGCCCTGGAGGGCAGGAAACGACGGTGGGGAGCCCCCCAAGCCCGGGGAGAGGCTCCTCCAGGAAGAGGACGCGGTCGGCAGCGGCCCAGGGGACAGGACGGTCTTGTGGGCTGTTGCTGCACAGAAAGCAGAGGATGCCCAGTGCCCACGCGGCGGCCCAGGAGGGCGGCCGTGGTGGAGGGGACGCATTGGCTGCGTCCTCTGGAGCTGGAACGATGGTGGACGGCTACAGTGAGGAAGAAGAAAGAGCCCTCAGGTCGGGGGACAAATCAGAGGAGCAGATGGCAGAGGACGTCACAGTACCGATTCCCATCTCTGCGTCACTGTCGGGTGAGCTAGCCGTGGATTCGGCATTGCTTGCGGCGCGGGGTGCTGGTGTTGGGGAGGTGGCTGCGGGCACGGCAGCGCCAGAGGGGTCAGCTTTGCTTAGTCAGTTGCTGGGGTTTTTGCAGGGTTTAGCGCGAGCGCCGGCGGTGGCGGCCTGGCGGGGTCAGCGGCGGATGGCGCAGCAGCGGCCAACAGCGAGAAGGCGCCGGTGGGGGCGGGTGCAGTTAGCGCAGTAGTGGAGTCCGCGGGCGACAAAGCGGGAGAAAAGGAGAAGGAAAAGGAGGATGAGGTGGTGCGGCTGGATGACAGGGCGAAGAGCAAGGTGTATGTGTGCTTTGAGGGACCACTAGGGGCGCACCTCAAAAAAGAGGTGAGGGAAAAAATTTGGAAAGGGGAGTATGTGGAGATATTTTCCCTACTACCCCTGGAAAAATTTAACCTAGACAAGGTGAAGCCGAGCGATTCCAAGAAGGAAAAGGAGGAGGAAGAAAAACGCCGTTATAGGCTCATTCCTCATTCCTTTTCCAATTGGTTGCAGGCGTTCGCAATTTTGGCCAGCGTGATAGGGGAAAAGGAGCCGGAGCATGGCTCGGCTCTGTTCGGCTATATGGATGCAATCGGGGAGGCGTATCGCACGTATGGGGGCTTGGCATGGCTGCGGTATGATGAGCAGTTTAGGCAGCGGAAGGCGTTGCGGCCCGGCATGCGGTGGGACCATAAGGACATTTCCTTATGGATGCGTTTAATGGCGGCCCCGAGCCAGCCCTTTCGTGGGGGCACCGGGGGAACGGGAGCCGGGCCCTCGGGTATCCAGAAAAAGGGATTGTGTTGGCAATTTAACGAAGGCCAGTGCAAATTTGGTGCAGCGTGTAGATTCAAGCATGAGTGGCCTGGTAAAAAATTTGGCCCTGCTGGAGTTGTTTCCAATCGTGGTGGCGGTGGAGTTGTGGGGGTCGTAATTTTCGGGACGTAAAGTTTGCTTTCATTGCGATAATCAGGCGGTTGTGCATGCAATAAACAGCTTGTCAGCGAAGTCTGGACCAGTAGTGGCATATCTGCGGCATTTGGTGCTCAAGTGTTTACTGTGGAATATTCATGTGGTTGCAAAACATGTGCCGGGGGTGGATAACGGGGTGGCTGACGCTTTATCTCGTTTTCAGTTCCACGGGTTTCGGGAGTTAATGCCGGGGGCGGACGAGATCGGAGCGGTGTGTCCAGAGGACTTGTGGAGCCTGGTGAGGCAGTGATTGCGGGCTTGATTAGAAATTCGGTGACCGAGGTGACTTGGTGCCGTTATGCAAAAGTGTGGGTTGAGTGGCAGGCAGTGCTGGGAGCGATGTTTGGCAAAGGGCGAGTGGATTATCTATTGGCGCTCTTGGCATTGGTGAATGAGGATTTTAGGGCTGGGAGGTCAGCATCGGCAGTGGCACTTAGGGTGGCGGCCGTGGCCTTCTGGTTAAAGGTTAGGGGTGAGCAGGACGTTTCGCAGGATTTCCGCATGCGGCAGGCCTTGAAGGGTTTTCGGAAAGGGGTAAAGGTGCGGGACACTAGGCGTCCCATTTCGTTGGACTTGTTACGGCGATTGGTGGATGGTTTGCGGGTTCTTTGTTTCTCAGCATATGAGACGGTGCTGTTTGAAACCGCTTTTGTGTTAGCTTTTTTCGGGGCTTTTTGGATTGGGGAGTTGGTGAGCCTGTCTAGGGTTAATGGGGGTTGGTTTGCTATCCGAGGATGTGTCAGTAGTGGGACAGAGAGTGGAGTGTCGGCTTCGGCGGTCCAAAACGGACCAGATGGGTCGAGGCAGGTTGGTAGTGTTGTATGCGGTGCGAGGGGATGAGTTGTGCCCGGTGCAGGTGGTGAGTAAGTTTTGTGGATTGCGGGGCGGTCTTCCGGGCCCGCTGTTACGTCACGAGGATGGGGCTCGGTTGTCTCGTTACCAGTTTGTAGCAGTGCTGAGGAGTTGTCTGCGCTGGGCGGGGGAGCGCCCAGAGGATTACGGGTGTCATTCCTTCAGGATCGGGGCAGCGACGGAGGCTTCTCGTTGGGGCCTTGGAGATGACATGGTGAGACGGATTGGTCGGTGGGAGTCCTCTCGTTTTCGGGGTTATGTGCGCCCAGAGTTGTTATCTCATTAAGGTTTCGGGTCGGAGTTTTTGTTTGTTTTGCTGTTGGGGTTGTTGTTCCTTGGTGCAGTTTGGAATGGTGCTGTTGTTTATTAAAGTTGTTTCTTTTATCATAGGAGTGTGTCTGATCTGGATTCTGGGGCACTCTTTCATTTTCTGGGGGACCCGTCGGGCTGACGCTCGTCCGAATGGTCGGCAGTTGGGTGTGGACAGATCGCTGGCGTCGGTCAAGTGGATTGGAGTGCGTGGCATGGAATGGAGCAGGGTCGTGCCGGAGTTCGAATATTATTGCAGGATGGACAGACCTCCAAACGTGTTAGTTTTACACGTGGGGGGGAATGACCTGGGTCCGCAGGCATCGCGCGATCTGATCAGGGACATTAAGATGGACCTCTTGCGTTTATGGACAAGGTATCCGGGCTTGATAGTGGTGTGGTCGGATATTGTGGCCAGATTATGGTGGAGGGGGGCTCGGTCGGTGGAAAAGCTTAATCGCGCCCGGGCACAAGTGAACAGGGTGGTTGCGCGTTTTGTGCGGAGAAACGGCGGTGTTGTGGTGAGGCACGTGGACCTGGAGTCGCCGAAGTGGCAGTTTAGGAGGAGTGATGGGGTTCACCTTAATGATATTGGTTCCGATTTATGGGCCCTGGGTTTGCGTGATGGCGTGGAGCAAGCCTTGGGTGTGCGGCGGGTCCAGGCCACGGAAGGTGTCACGTGTCCTGTCCTGTGGCGGGGGTAGGTCTGGTCCAGAAGCGCTTGTAAGGGATTGGTAGCTGGACCGAGAGGCACTGTCTGGGTATGGTGTCTCCGGGTTCCGGTAAATTGCAGGCACGGGGTTCTGCAGAGCTTGGGGGTATTAATGCGTGGGGTGATTAATACATCATCTCTGGGTCGGAGTGTTGCGGCCAGGGATATTGGTGTAGGAAAGGGTTTCTGGACCGGGCCTACATAGGGTTTCATGTACCGTTTATTATTATGTGTTACCTATTATTGTGTGTTTGGGGTCGCCCGTTGGACGGCGCCCCCTTGTGTTAGTATGTTAATAATAGGTAATAAAAGGCTGCTGTGGCCAATTTGTTTAACCAAGTCGCATGCAGTCGGTGTGTTATTTTAGATTAAGTTGGGTATACGAACCATCACGACCGGAGAATCCTCCCTCAGTGGTCATGCCTTTTCCCATCCACCTCAGCCTTTTCCTCAGTCACTACAGCTCACCGTTAGGTCCAACGTGAAATTATTCGGGTTTCCAATAGACTTACATTGGGCGTCGAATATTTGCAAATACGTGAATAGCGGCGACCTATTCATCGGATATTCGACGAAGCGGATATTTTGGTATTCAATCATCCCTAATTATGACACCAGTAAGGGAGTGATTGGATATAGGGATTGAAGGTAAGATCCAAGCAAATGTATCTCCAAGACAGCCAGTGTGCTGCTGAAGAATTATAGTTGAACCACAAATGCAAAAGGCAATTGCAGGTTTAGGTAGGTTAGTGGAGGGGGAAACAGTTTTTAGAGATTAGTTTTATAATTGAGGTAAGACATAATGTTAAGGCTACTTTACACACTGCGATATCGGTCCCGATATCGCTAGTGTGGGTACCCGCCCCCATCTGTTGCACGACACGGGCATATCGCTGCCCGTGCCGCACAACATCGCCCAGAGCCGTCACACATACTCACCTGTCCGGCGACGTCGCTGTGACCGGCGAACCGCCTCCTTTCTAAGGGGGCGGTCCGTGCGGCGTCACAGCGACGTTACTGAAACGTCACTGAACCGCCGCCCAATAGCAGCGGAGGGGCGGAGATGAGTGGGACGTAACATTCCGCCCACCTCCTTCCTTCCGCATAGCGGCCGGGAGGCAGGTAAGGGGAGCTTCCTCGTTCCTGCGGCGTCACACGCAGCGATGTATGCTGCCGCAGGAACGAGGAACAACCTCGTTACTGCTGCAGTAACAAGATTTGAGAATGGACCCCCGTGTCGCCGATTAGCGATTTTGCACGTTTTTGCAACGATGCAAAATCGCTTATAGGTGTCACACGCAACGGCATCGCTAATGCGGCCGGATGTGCGTCACGAATTCCGTGACCCCAACGACTCCGCATTAGCGATGTCGTAGCGTGTAAAGCCCGCTTTAGAGACAGCAGACAGACAATCACTGGTATTTTGTAGTAATGCAGAGAGGAGATATTAAAAGAAGATGTGCATAATTGGGTTTTATTAGCATAAAGCACTGGAAACCAAATCTGCTGATGGTTTATCAAATAAGGGCAGTGTGTAGAGTGAAAAGAAAGGGGCCTAGAACTGGACTCTCAGGAACCTGATAGTGGGGGGAAGAGGAGAGGGAGAGGAGCCAGCAAAATATACAGTGAAGGAGCGGACAGAGAGATAGGTGGAGAATCAATACTGTTGATTAGAGTAGAGCGAGTATCTAACTATTCGCACTCACTATACTCATAACGAGTACTGACTAAGGCCCTATGCGCACTTACCGTTTTTTCCCGCGGATTTCCTGCGGTTTTGCTGCATGTTTCGCTGCATGTTATGTTCATAACATCTCTGCAGTGATTCACCAGCAAAACCTATGGGAAAAAAAATGCTGTGCGCACTATGCGTATTTTGACAGCTGCATGTTTTGCTGCGGGATTCCCACAGCAAAACAATTGCATGTCACTTCTTTTCCGCACGTCGCTGCAGCATTTCACTCCATTGACTGCAATGTAATCGTGAAATCCCACAGGGAATAACGCAGGCAGCAAATTCTGTGCGGTTCTTTGCGTTTTCCTGCGTTATTCCCTGCGGTATTTTGCGTTTTCGGACCATAATGTTCATCACTGCCTGAGGTTTGCAGGGAACTGATGTCATTATGACAGGAACAGGAAGCGGAGCAGAGAGTAAACACACACACATCACAGACACAGAATACACACATATTGCACTCACACAGACACAGACATATAGAATACACATAGAAATCAAACGGACATACGGACATATAAAAAAAAAAATACGTGTGCTCCGCTGTATTTTTACCGTCCAGCCAGGTAAACACACAGCAGCAGCCTGGTATTCTCAGGCTGGGGAGGGCGAGGGATAGGGTTAATGCCCCCCGATCCCGCAGCCGAGAATATCAGCCTGCATTTGTCCCAGGACTGTCGCATCCATTATGCGGCAGTCCCAGAGTGTCCCGGCTCTTCCTGTTGCCGTGATGCGGTGGCAATCAGGGTAATAATGAGTTAATGGCAGCGCATCGCCGCCACTAAGTCCAGGCTTTAATCATGCAGCGTCTGTGAGACAGCTGACATGACTAACCTGTAAGTAAAGTGAATAAACACACACACACACACCGAAAAATCCTTTATTTTAAATAAAACACAAAAAAGCCCCTTTTCCACCCATTTATTAACCCCTCCCAAACACACAGCTCCGGCGTAATCCACAGCGATGTCCCACGTCGCTTGCATCCAGCCGCGACTGACACAGAGCGCTGAATGCAGCCTCGGAATGAGCCTGCAGAGGTAACTACAGGTCATTTCTCATGGCCGGTAATGTGAACACACTACCGTTCGAGAGAAATGCAGTGAGTCGATTGTTGATTGATCTGTCCTATCTATCTATCTGTCTATCTATCTATCTATCTATTCTTCTCTCTGTCTATTTATCTATTTATCTATCTATCTACTATCTATCATAGAAGGAAATTACTTTTTTTTTTTCTTCAATGTGCTTTATTGCATTGAATGCATTAAAACACATGTACCAACCTGCGGCAAAACCGCGGTAAAAATACCGCGGCAATACCGCGGCAAAACTGCAGCAAACCGCATGCGGTTTTCGGGTGCGGTTTGCCGCGTTTTTTTACCGTGGGTGCGGTAGTCTTTCAGACTAGTTTTCCAGTGCGCACAGGGCCTAATAGTCGCTTACTTATTCCGAATAGCATGTGCAATGCAAGTCAATGGGGAATACTCACAATGTAAGGAGTTACCTAAATTCCGCACTATTTACTACTTGCACGAAGAGCACGGCATTCGGGTTACTCATTACATTACGAGTATTCCCCATTAACTTGCATTGCACACGCTATTCAGAATGAATATGCGAGTATTACACAGGACTCGTTATGAGTATAGCGTGTACAAATAGTTAGGTACTCGCTCAACTCTACTGTTGATGTTTGAGGGAAAAAAAAGTTTGGACACACCTTCTAATCTCTAGATTAACAGGCAACAAGCAGAAGAGACTTGTTTGGGCTAAAGAACACAAGGAATGGACATTAGACCAGTGGAAGTCTGTGTTTTGGTCTGATGAGTCCAAATTTGAGATCTTTGGATCCAACCCCCGTGTCTTTGTAGAAAAGGTGAACGGATGGATTCTACATGCCTGGTTCCCACCGTGAAGCATGGAGGAGGAGGTGTGACAGTGGGGGGGTGCTTTGTTGGTGACACTGTTGGGGATGTATTCAAAATTGAAGGCATACTAAACCAGCATGGCTACCACAGCATCTTGCAGCGGCATGCTATTCCATCCGGTTTGTGTTTAGTTGGACCATCATTTATTTTTCAAAGGACAATGATCTCAAACACACCTCCAGGCTGTGTAAGGGCTATTTGACAAAGGAGAGTGATGGGGTGCTACGCCAGATGACCTGGTCTCCACAGTCACCAGACCTGAACCCAATCGAGATGGTTTGGGGTGAGCTGGACCGCAGAGTGAAGGCAAAAGGGCCAACAAATGCTAAGCATCTCTGGGAACTCCTTCAAGACTGTTGGAAAACCATTTCCGGTGACTACCTCTTGAAGCTCATCAAGAGAATGCCAAGAGTGTGCAAAGCAGTAATCAAAGCAAAAGTGGGCTACTTTGAAGAACCTAGACTATAAGACATATTTTCAGTTGTTTCACACTTTTTTAAGTATTTCATACCACATGTTTTCATTCATAGTTTTGATGTCTTCAATGTGAATCTACAGTTTTTAGAGTCATGAAAATAAAGAAAACGCTTTGAATGAGAAGGTGTGTCTAAACTTTTGGTCTGTACTGTAGATCAGCAGACAAACCAAATTAAACTACATTTTTGTAGATGAAGCATATCTGTCCTTGGCTCAGTAACTGTAGACGAGAGAAGCAAGGTTGGAATGAGAGAATTTCCACAATCTAAACTATTTTTTGAGTGTCAGCTATTAATACATCAAATAAAAAAACCTCAGACTGACTGTGCGCTGCCAAGGAGTAGATGATCAAGGCGGATAAAATTTATTCATAAAAAAAGACTTGTTACAGAGTCGATCAGACTCCTTCACAGAATTACTTTCATGGTTTTAATAAGGCTCAAACAATGACATAATGATTACAAATCTCAGAATTGCCACTCCCAAATGAAAGCAATTAGCATACACCAAATAAACTCATATATTATTCTGACATTAAAAATGACAAATAACAATTGTTAAATGGATGTTGTAACACACTTCCATGAAAGTACACTCAAGATACCCATTAATACTGTTTTTCTTTATAAGTTATTTACACTGGAAGTTGGAGGTTAACACGCGGTGATCTCAAGCGTTAACTCTTAGATACAATTCTCAATGCATCTAGGTTAGCACGAGGTCATCTCAAGAGTTAACTCTTAGATCCAATTCTCAATGCATCCAGGTTAGCACGAGGTCATCTCAAGAGTTAATTCCTAAAGCCCCTTAACACACTGCAACATTGCTAGCGTTACCGGTTTTGTGACGTAATAGTGACCTCCCCTCCCTGTGAGGTCGCTGATCGCTACAAATCTTTCAGGAACATTTTTTGGTCCTTTGTTTCCTGCTGCGCAGCAAGCATTGTTGTGTTTGACACCATTACAACGACTTCGTTAGCGGCTTCCCTTTCAAATAGCTGCTTTGACACATCCCCAATGACCAGCTAGGTCGTTCTGCAGGTCCGTATCGCTGCTGCATCGTTGGCAGAGTCTGCCTGTTTGACAGCTCACCAGAGACTTTCCAGCGTTCCCGGCCAGGTCGAGAATAGATCGCTGGTGGTGTGGCGCCCCTGACCTGGTCAGGCACCTCTTAGTATTGTACCCACGCCTGGGTCAGTACAACACAGGTAATCCCAGAGGCTGACTAGGGTGTGGACACACAGACACGAAGTAACCAGGAACACACGCACAGCTAGAGGGGACCCCTGGGTAGATCCAGGTAGGAGGCGTAGCCCTCGCATCCCAGCTAGTGGTCGGTGGTGTCACTGGGAACAGGGAGTTGTGCAGAGGCAGCCGAAGGAACAGGAGGTAGAGAGCCGCATCTGGAGAGCACCGCCATGTTGCCACCACAGAAAGCGCGCCAAGAAACAACAGCAGCCCACACTAGAAGAAGTAACCGCCCACGAAGAGGTGTGTCTACCCAGAGAACCCCTGCAACGTTCTGACCTTGCAAGTGATGGGGGCGGATCTGTCCGGGGATGGCGGGAAGTGACTAGGCTGCAAGGAGAAATGAAACTCAGCAGATGCAGAGAAGATTTGGTGAGCAGCGACACAGGAAGCATGGCGTCTGCACGTGGTGACCGCTGCCTGGTGGGACTGGGAGCTTGCCCAGTTCTGCGACCGTCTGCAAGCAAGGGTGATGCAGCAAATAATGGAGGGACGCACCGAGCTCTGGGAGATGGCTACAGCGGTTCGATGCTATGAGAGGTGGACCGCGCGACAAGTGTCACACCGGGCGGCGACCACCCAGACCCCGATGCTGATGTCCTTGGGTGAGTCCCATGTTGCCCCTGCCCGCACGAGTGCCCCAGCCCCACCGGCAGTTACCAGAGGCGACTCCTGCAGCAATACCCGCCATGATCCTAGCTGCGACCCCGACTGAAGTCCCTGCTGCGACATCTGGTGCTGAAGTGTCTCGTCCGGCCAGATGAGACCAGGCCGCAACGCTGTGTGCCCAAGCCTGCACAGCAGAAGCAGCTACCGCGCCCCAGCTGCCGCCTGAAGAACCGAGTCCTGCGTCCCAGCCGGGAGAAGACCCCGCGTTGCTGAAGTTTAAAAAGGAGTTGAGTACGCGGTTCCCCAATGACTTGGTGGACCGTTACCTCGTCCCCAGGCCATCACCTGGACATGAAGTTGTCTCTGCAGCTACCGTATCTAGGCAGAGCCCACCACCCTGGCCTGCTGAAGAATGCCTGTCCCCAGTGCTGCTACCGGAGTCACCGGAGGAGTGCCCAAGAGCACTAAGGGGGAGGAGGAGAGGCCTGGAGGCTGAAGCGGCAATCCCAGAACAGCCGGAGGTCGAGATGTTACCCTACTCCCGCTGGGAAGAGAGCTCGACACCCCCTGGTGAGGGAGAGGCGCTGGCCATCATGATACCCAGTATGTATGTGACTTGGGAGCCCATGGACAGCAAGGTGCCAGCAGCATGGAGTCCAGCCAGCAGAGCACGGCGCCGCACCAGAGCGAAACCACCCCCAGTGCAGCATTCCCCAGACCGGCAGAGAGAAGAAGTGACAGCCCGGGATCTGGAGGAAAAGCAGTCACTCAGGAAAGCCCGGCACCAGGTTTGAGGTCCTCTCTACCGTGGAGTAGTGAAGGAGTTCATCCTGAAGACTGGCTACGGCTTTATAGTGGCGCCCGGCGTAAAGGAAGGGATCTTCGTGAGCAGAAGGGATGTCAGATCCCATTTGCCCAGAGTACACCCTGGCCGAGATTTGCATATGTGAGAACTGGTCGAGTTTACAAGACACCAAGGTGAACGCGGCTGGTATGCACTGGATGTAGTGCCATGCCCTAGGACGCCCAGTTACAGCCCAGCAGTTTCCACCAAAGATACAGATAACACAGATAAAGACAAAGAAAAAGAACAAGACAAAGAGCAAGATAAAGAAAAAGACAAAGATGAAGACAAAGCTGCAGATGGAGATACAGCTACAGATCCAGATGAAGCATCAGGTGACAGCGCAAGAGCAGCATCAAGCGCCAGTGAGAGGAGAAGGTCCATGTAAGTGAGTAAAGAAAAGTAAGAAAGTTACAGTTGACCAGTTGCAACGTTCAAGTTCAAGAAATGTGCCCACATGAACTAATGTGAGAACTCTTCAAAGATTCTGCACCTGGCTTGTGCACTTTTAAAAGGACCATTAGGCTATGAACTGGCTATAGCCACAAACTCTCACAGTGTAAAAAGGTTGCCTTAAAAGGTACCACCACCAGGGAGCACACCTGTTTATGGGGCCTGGCTCTCCACCACAAAGAAGCAACATCAACTGAGAACGCCGCCTCTACATCCTGCCAGAAGTGGCCGAAGACACGGCTTGACGGGAGAGGGGCTTGCCTTCAACCACCAGCTCCAGGAAAGGAAGAGTGGAGGAAAGGTCTGGGGAATCAGATGTTCCAGACCTGGTTGCTAAAAGGATGGTTACCTGCCTACTGAGAGGGTTTTGGGTGGGTAACAGACTTGTGGGTGGAGGGTGGTGATGTATGGTACCTGATTTGAATGTTTTATAATGTTTTAATGTTTTTACAAGTTTTTGCATTTAAAACATTTTGTCTTTACAGCCCGAGGACGTGCTGTTGGTAACTAAGGGGGAATGTGGCGCCCCTGACCTGGTCAGGCACCACTGAGTATTGTACCCACGCCTGGGTCAGTACAACACAAGTAATCCCAGAGGCTGACTAGGGTGTGGACACACAGACACGAAGTAACCAGGAACACACGCACAGCTAGAGGGGACCCCTGGGTAGATCCAGGTAGGGGGTGTAGTCCTTGCATCCCAGCTTGTGGTGGGGGGTATCACTGGGAACAGGGAGTTGTGCAGAAGCAGCCGAAGGAGCAGGGGGTAGAGAGCCGCGTCTGGAGAGAAGAGGAGCAGGGCTCTGCCAGACACTACACCAGTTTGTGGCTGCTGGCAGGGGAGAAAGGCTACCCTGGGGTGCTGCCTGAAATCCACCTAGGCAGTAGCAAGAGGTGGTGAGTAAGGGGACTACTCGGCAGCCCGCACGGGGAAACAGGTCCCCAGAGCAGGGGCCCATTCAGTTGACCTGCCAAACCTGCTGGTGAGGGCACTTTATGCACCTCACCAACCACACAGAGTCGGTAGCTACAGCAGCAACAAGGGGGCCCATAAGGAGGACAGAGCCTGGAGCAGTCTTACCTTGGTCCACGCTGCCCGCAAACGGGCCAGAAACGGAAGAACGGGTGATTCCGGCAATACTACAAGTAGGAGTCACATCAAAACAAGAATGGCTAGGAAGGCGAGTCAGCAGTCACCCCTACATCAGCCAAAGGGATACCTGGTTCCTACTGGTTCATCATAGCATCGCCCAGGTTAACTCACCCCTGCCACCTGAAAGTAAAAACCCTGAAAGACTTTGCTGTCTGTGTGTGAGTTCTTCTGCGACCTGTGGTACTACATACTTACACTGGGCCCTGGGGCCAGCCTCACTCTTGGGAGGCCACAACAACTCACTGCATCTACCATCAGCCCCAGGTGTTCCCTAAACTGCAGTGGCGGTCATCCTGACCGCAATACCAAGAGTGGCGTCACGAATCCCAATGAAGTTAACCTACTTGTGGCCAGAAGATTTCCAAGCCCGTGGAGACCCTGCGGCGACCTGCACCTGAAGGTAACGCGGGACTCCACAGTGGGATCGCTAGAAAGTCTCAGTGTGTAAAGGGGCCTTTAGATGCTATTCTCTTAGATAATATTCTCAATGCATTAGCATAAGGTCATCTCAAGAGTTAACTCTTAGATTAGATACAATTCTCGATGCATTCAGGTTAGCACTAGGTGATCTCAAGTGTTAACCCTTAAATATTATTCTTAATGCATTCATTTAGTTTTTTCAGGGATAGGGATGATAATTTAAATATCCAATAGGATTCCCTGTTAATCAGCCTTTGATAGTGATTTAGGGTATCCTCTGTTATATGTTCTATTAATATTAATTTCAAATTATTGGGATGTTTATGGTGTTCAGCTAAAAAGTGTCTAGATATGCTACAATTTATTATTCCATTGCATTTGTTATACCTATGTTTATTCAACCTGTTGTGGACACATGTAAAGCGCCATGGAATAAATGGCCCTAGAATAATAATAAATAATAATCTATATATATATAATTGCCTTATTCTGTCTGTCTGTCTTGCTCCAAAATTACGTCATTACAGTGACAACAGTCATTGGCCAGTCTGCTTGGCCACGCACCCCCACACATCACGCCCCCTGCAAACGCTGGCCGCTCGGCCACGCCCCTGCATACGCTGCCCGCTAGGCCACACCCCCCACACACATCATGCTCCCCGCACACGTTGCCCGCTCAGCAACGCCCCCTGCACACATCACGCCCCCCGCATACGCTGCCTGCTCGACCACGCCTCCCCGCACACGCTGCCTGCTCGGCCACGCCCCCCGAACACGCTGCCTGTTCGGCAACGCCCCCTGCTCGGCCATGCCCCCTGCACACACTGCCCGCTCGGCCACGCCCCCATGCACACGCTGCCCACTCGGCCACGCCCCCGCACAGGCTGCCCGCTCAGCCACACCTCCCGCACACGCTGCCCGCTCGGCCACGCCCCTGCACACGCTGCCCGCTCGGCCACGCCCCCTCATAGGCTGCCCGCTCGGCCACGCCCCCCGCACACGCTGCCCGCTCGGCCACGCCCCCTCACAGGCTGCCCACATGGCGACGCCCCCTGGGGGTGCGCAGCATGGGGGGATGAAGCATGGGGGGGATGAAGCACGATGGGAGGTGCACAGCATGGAGGATGGAGCACAATGGAGGGTGCGCAGCATGGGGGAATGAAGCACGATGGGGGGTGCGCAGCATGGGGTATGGAGCACGATGGGGGGTGCGCAGCATGGGGGATCAAGCATGATGGGGATGCACACCTCCCCCCAAAACACACACGCACCGCACAACACACCACACACACTGGGAACCACAAACACCGCCCTACACAGACACCTACAAACACAGACAACACCGCACACACACAATACCCAACACATAAAACACCACGCACACACAAACACCGCGGCACACACAGACAAATATACACACACACCGCGCAACACACACTGCACAAAACATACCTCACCCCAAAACACACACACGCACCCACACACACACAAATCGCACAACACACACAGCACCACACACACAACACTGCAGACACACAGCGCTCCACAAACAACGCAACACACACAACACACAAACAACACTGCTCTCACACCCCCACACCCAGACAACACCCAGAACATTTACAGCGCCCTACACAAACACTTGGCAACTACATACAACATCATCTATATATATAACAAAAATCATACATTAACTACACAATAAATTCTAGAATACCCGATGCGTTAGAATCCGGCCACCTTCTAGTGTAGGTTACATTCACAATACAATAAAAAAAATTATATAGTACTAGAATTTAGAAATTGTGTAATGTGAAAACTTTCCTTGGCGACTTCAGATCAGAATTCTTTACAGCCTGACAGTCTCATCCTTCTGCAGCACAGACATTTAGCTCCTCCGCAGCGATAAAATCCACTGATCTGTTCATTGGAACAGAATCTCATCAAGGACATCTTAATGAATTTGGTAGTTTTGATCCTGCTTGGTGCAACGTCATTTTTTAAATTAATATTTTTCTAAAATATCATGTTAGGTGCGAGGAACATTCTGATATATTATGAGAATATGACAGATGCCAGTCAGCTGGCCCTGTACATATGTCGTGGGCAGAGGGGACGCCGCTGCTGCGCTCGCTAACGCTCGGGTCCGGCGCTGCTGCGGCTGCTGCTAGGTGGCTCGAGCGGTGGGCCGGGTCCGGGAACTCGAGCGGCGCTCCTCGCCCGTGAGTGAAAAGGGTGGTTGATTTGGGGAATTTAGTCCGTGACGCCACCCACGGGTTGTGGTGAAGATGGGCACCACCGCTGCTGGTGACGGGGATCCCGGGACTGATGGTAGGGAGCAGCTGGGATGTTGTTTTCCCCCTCCGTGGGTAGGAGTCGGTGGTCCCGGGGCCTGGTGGTGTGACAGGGAGGCAGGGTTGGTGAGGTGCAGGGTTGCAGGGACAGCGCGGCACGGTGCCGGATGGCACGGGTGTACCCACTCAGTAAGAGATGCACAAAGTCCTCGGTAAACCAAACGGCTGGATGGACGGGTCCCGCAGCCGGCTGTCGTGTCTCTCCCCGGACAGGTGATGGCGGCTGTCTTTCCCTGCACCTTTGTGTACTGTTTGACTACGATGGGTCCCCAACGGTAGTCCGCTCCCCGGTGTATGGATGCCAGAGGAGCCCGTTTGCCCGCAGGCGCTGGCCCTTGGGTCTCTAGCCTTAGGCGGTAGCTGTATACCCTCACGGTGCGGACGGTTGCCTTCTAATGGGTCTTTGGCTGTTAGGAAACCCCTGGGATTCCTGTCATACTCGGATTTGACTGTTGACGGCGACTCCAAGCCTAGTCGTGGTCCGATGGCCCTGCCTGTGTGAGCTGGCTTCACTTCGCTCCCCGGTTGGTACCGGTGGACCACCGCCCGACCCTGGTCCTACAGTTCCGCGTTGATTCACCGCTCCTGCAGACGGCCACCACCGTCTGCCAACCTTGTTGTCAGTGCCTGGGCCACAAACCCAGACACTCTCTACTTTACTCCTCTCACTTCAACCTCCAGGACAAATCTCTGTCTCTCCTTCCCGCCTCCAGGCATGTGAACTCCTCGGTGGGCGAGGCCAACTGCTTGGCTACTCCCTACCTGGTGTGGACATCAGACTCTGGAGGGAGGCAACAAGGATTTTGTGTTTGGCTAATGTTACTGTCTAGTGGGGGTGGGGGTGTGTGTGTGTTACCTGTGACGACCTGGCTAGTCCAGGGCGCCACACATACATCCTCCCTCCCCTGCAGGACAGCCAGAAGAACACACATCTTGCTCTGCCAGAGATCAGCAACTAAGAAGGTGTCAAAATTCAATTCTGACAGTTCCTGAGCCAGCACACCCCCTGCGAAGTGAATGGTCTTGCACAGGAGGTGAGAGGAGAACCTTAAGTTTCTAACCTCTAATATCTTCTAAGGATTGGCTCCAGACGCTTTGGAGCTGTTAGAAGAGTCACATTATTGAGAAGTGCGTCGGTCCCATGTGGCGCCCTGGACAAGCCAGGTCCTCACAGGTACTGCAACAACACACCCCACACCCCGAGATAGGCACACCAGTCAAACACAAATCCTTGTTGCCTCCCTCCAGGGGCTGATGTCCACACCAGGTGGGGTGGAGCCAGGCAGTTGGCCCCACCCACTGAGGAGTTCACAGTCCTCGAGGTGGGAAAGGAAGTCAGAAGAGAACAGTTAGGGAGAGTGAAGGAGCAGGAGTGAAGTGGCAAGTGAGGAACAAACTGACCGTGTCCGGGTACGTGGCCCGGGCACCGAGAGCAAGGTTGGCAGATGGTGGTGGCCGTCTGCAGGAGAGGCCGATCGACGCGGAACCGTAGGACCGGGGACGGGCAGTGGCCCGCCGGTACCGAATCGGGGAGCGAACGAAGAGAAGCCAGCACAAACCGGCAGGGCCTACGGACCCCGACCAGGCTTGGAGTCGCCGTTAAACTGGTCAAATCCGTTAGCAACCGGAACCTCCGGGGATTCCTAGCAACAAAGACCCGACTGAAGGCAACCGTCCAAACCGAGAAAGGGAAATACAACTACCGCCACAGTTAGAATTCCCAGGGCCAGAGCCTGCGGGCAAAAGGGGCTCCTCCGGCCCATATCCAAGTTGGGGAGCTGGTTACCAGTGGGAAGCAATCGGGACCAAAGATACACAACAGGTGCAGGGAAAGGCAGCCACCACCAACCTACCGGGAGTAACCACAGCAGCCGGCTGCGGGACCCGTCCATCCAGCCATTTGTTTTACCGGAGACTCTGCATCCATCATTGGCTGAGTGAGTACAACTGTGCCATCCGGCACCGCGCTGCCCCCGCGACCCTGCACCTCGCCATCCCGGCCTCCCCCGTCACCTCACCGGGCCCTGGGACCACCAACCCCCCTACCCACGGAGGGGAGAGAAACATCTCGGCTGCTCCCTGTCATCGCTCCCGGGATCCCCGTCCAGAGCAGCGGTGGTGTCCCAACCTCACCACAAACTGTGGGTGGCGTCACGGACCAACTCCCCAAACCCCAAACCACCCCTTTTCACTCACGGGCGAGGAGCGCCGCTCGAGTCCCCGGATCTGGCCCACCGCTCGAGCCACCGAGCGCCAGCAAGAGCGCAGCGGCGGCGGCCTCCTACCCGCCCGCGACATAACTTGACGTCACGAACAGGATCTTACCGTTCTGCCGGCTGGCAGAAGTGCGCTTTGTGTCCCGCCGGTGGTGTCCGGCTGAAAAATTTCAGAAGCCGCCTTCTTGGGCGCGAAGATTTTCCCGCTCGAGCGTCTTCTTGAGCAGTGGAGGCGCGAAAGCCGAAGCTCCGCCCCTGAAGAGGAGGTGCTGAGAAAAGACCAAGGGGGGTGGATGGCGTCCGGCCGCATGTAAGACGCGGCTATAAAAGCAGGGACGCCAGGACTCTGCGGCCATATTTTGGTTCCTGGAAGACACCGCTGTCAGTATGCACCGTCCGTCCAGTAACACCGCAGTCCCCACGCCCGCGCCTGGTACCGCAGCGTGGGTGGAGGCCCGGACCGTCCAGCTGAGCAGCCGCCTGCAGGTCCGAATGCAACTCCTCCTAGAGGAGTGGGAGGCCGACATAGCAGACGTGGTGGCGGCTGTACGGAGACGCGAGGAGGAGGAAGATTTGGAGGAGCGGGTAAGCGACCCACGCCCCTGTATTTCTAAGGGATCGGCCGCTGCGGCTGAGGGGCTCGGCCTGCGCTCACTCACCCTGCTGCCTCCCCCGCTACCAGTGTTAGTCGCTACCGCCCCGCCACTAGGCCCGCTACCCGCACAACCGGTAGCGGCACCCTGCCTGTCCGCCCAAGCGGACTGACCTGCAGCCGAAGTTCGTAGCCGCTCTGAACCGCCTCCCTGGAAGTTGCCCACGGACGGTCTGCATTTAACCAAGAGGGAATGTGGCGCCCTGGACAAGCCAGGTCGTCAAAGGTACTGCAAAAACACACCCCACACCCCGAGATAGGCACACCAGTCAAACACAAATCCTTGTTGCCTCCCTCCAGGGTCTGATGTCCACACCAGGTGGGGTGGAGCCAGGCGGTTGGCCCCACCCACTGAGGAGTTCACAGTCCTGGAGGCGGGAAAGTAAGTCAGAAGTGAACAGTTAGGGAGAGTGAAGGAGCAGGAGTGAAGTGGCAAGTGAGGAGCGAACTGACCGTGTCCGGGTACGTGGCCCGGGCACCGAGAGCAAGATTGGCAGACGGTGGTGGCCGTCTGCAGGAGAGGCCGATCGACGCGGAACCGTAGGACCGGGGACGGGCAGTGGCCCGCCGGTACCGAATCGGGGAGCGAACGAAGAGAAGCCAGCACAAACCGGCAGGGCCTACGGACCCCGACCAGGCTTGGAGTCGCCGTTAAACTGGTCAAATCCGTTAGCAACCGGAACCTCCGGGGATTCCTAGCAACAAAGACCCGACTGAAGGCAACCGTCCAAACCGAGAAAGGGAAATACAACTACCGCCACAGTTAGAATTCCCAGGGCCAAAGCCTGCGGGCAAAAGGGGCTCCTCCGGCCCATATCCAAGTTGGGGAGCTGGTTACCAGTGGGAAGCAATCGGGACCAAAGATACACAACAGGTGCAGGGAAAGGCAGCCACCACCAACCTACCGGGAGTAACCACAGCAGCCGGCTGCGGGACCCGTCCATCCAGCCATTTGTTTTACCGGAGACTCTGTATCCATCATTGGCTGAGTGAGTACAACTGTGCCATCCGGCACCGCGCTGCCCCCGCGACCCTGCACCTCGCCATCCCGGCCTCCCCCGTCACCTCACCGGGCCCCGGGACCACCAACCCCCCTACCCACGGAGGGGAGAGAAACATCTCGGCTGCTCCCTGTCATCGCTCCCGGGATCCCCGTCCAGAGCAGCGGTGGTGTCCCAACCTCACCACAAACTGTGGGTGGCGTCACGGACCAACTCCCCAAACCCCAAACCACCCCTTTTCACTCACGGGCGAGGAGCGCCGCTCGAGTCCCCGGATCTGGCCCACCGCTCGAGCCACCGAGCGCCAGCAAGAGCGCAGCGGCGGCGGCCTCCTACCCGCCCGCGACATAACTTGACGTCACGAACAGGATCTTACCGTTCTGCCGGCTGGCAGAAGTGCGCTTTGTGTCCCGCCGGTGGTGTCCGGCTGAAAAATTTCAGAAGCCGCCTTCTTGGGCGCGAAGATTTTCCCGCTCGAGCGTCTTCTTGAGCAGTGGAGGCGCGAAAGCCGAAGCTCCGCCCCTGAAGAGGAGGTGCTGAGAAAAGACCAAGGGGGGTGGATGGCGTCCGGCCGCATGTAAGACGCGGCTATAAAAGCAGGGACGCCAGGACTCTGCGGCCATATTTTGGTTCCTGGAAGACACCGCTGTCAGTATGCACCGTCCGTCCAGTAACACCGCAGTCCCCACGCCCGCGCCTGGTACCGCAGCGTGGGTGGAGGCCCGGACCGTCCAGCTGAGCAGCCGCCTGCAGGTCCGAATGCAACTCCTCCTAGAGGAGTGGGAGGCCGACATAGCAGACGTGGTGGCGGCTGTACGGAGACGCGAGGAGGAGGAAGATTTGGAGGAGCGGGTAAGCGACCCACGCCCCTGTATTTCTAAGGGATCGGCCGCTGCGGCTGAGGGGCTCGGCCTGCGCTCACTCACCCTGCTGCCTCCCCCGCTACCAGTGTTAGTCGCTACCGCCCCGCCACTAGGCCCGCTACCCGCACAACCGGTAGCGGCACCCTGCCTGTCCGCCCAAGCGGACTGACCTGCAGCCGAAGTTCGTAGCCGCTCTGAACCGCCTCCCTGGAAGTTGCCCACGGACGGTCTGCATTTAACCAAGAGGGAATGTGGCGCCCTGGACAAGCCAGGTCGTCAAAGGTACTGCAAAAACACACCCCACACCCCGAGATAGGCACACCAGTCAAACACAAATCCTTGTTGCCTCCCTCCAGGGTCTGATGTCCACACCAGGTGGGGTGGAGCCAGGCGGTTGGCCCCACCCACTGAGGAGTTCACAGTCCTGGAGGCGGGAAAGTAAGTCAGAAGTGAACAGTTAGGGAGAGTGAAGGAGCAGGAGTGAAGTGGCAAGTGAGGAGCGAACTGACCGTGTCCGGGTACGTGGCCCGGGCACCGAGAGCAAGATTGGCAGACGGTGGTGGCCGTCTGCAGGAGAGGCCAATCGACGCGGAACCGTAGGACCGGGGACGGGCGGTGGCCCGCCGGTACCGAACCGGGGAGCGAAGAGAAGCCAGCACAAACCGGCAGGGCCTACGGACCCCGACCAGGCTTGGAATCGCCGTTAAACCGTTCAAATCCATTACCAACTGGAACCTCCGGGGATTCCTAGCAACAAAGACCCGACTGAAGGCAACCATCAAAACCGAGAAAGGGAAATACAACTACCGCCACAGTTAGAATTCCCAGGGCCAGAGTCTGCGGGCAAAAGGGGCTCCTCCGGCCCATATCCAAGCTGGGGAGCGAAGCCATCGGGACCGAAGATACACAACAGGTGCAGGGAAAGGTAGCCACCACCAACCATCAGCCGTTTGTTTTACCGGAGACTCTGTATCCATCATTGGCTGAGTGCCGTCCGGCACCTAGCTGCCCCCCGCGACCCTGCACCTCGCCAACCCGGCCTCCCCCGTCACCTCACAGGGCCCCGGGACCACCAATCCCCTACCCACGGAGGGGAGAGAAACATCTCGGCTGCTCCCTGTCATCGCTCCCGAGATTGAGCAGCGGTGGTGTCCCAACCTCACCACAAACCGTGGGTGGCATCATGGACCAACTCAAAACCACCCCTTTTCACTCACGGGCGAGGAGCGCCACTCGAGTCCCCGGATCCGGCCCACCGCTCGAGCCACCGAGCAGCCAGGCAGCAGCGCCGGACCCAAGCACCAGCGAGAGCGCAGCGGCGGCGTCCTCCTCCCTGCCCGCGACACCCACAAACAAGACATGCAAATTTTCAGATTCCTTATGGCCAGATGCACGTAACACATATTTCTGTAAAATTGTGCGACGTGTGTAGCCCTCAATAATTAATAACTCCCCGAAGGAAGCCCACAGACATATCATATTTACTGTCTATGGATATGTCGCGGGCGGGGAGGACGCCACTGCATTGCGCTCACTAACGCTCGGGTCCGGCGCTGCTGCGATGGCTGCTCGGTGGCTCGAGCGGTGGGCCGGATCCGGGGACTCGAGCGGCGCTCCTCGCCCGTGAGTGAAAGGGGTGGTTGGTTTGGGGAATTTAGTCCGTGACGCCACCCACGGTTCGTGGTGAAGATAGGCACCACCGCTGCTGATGACGGGGATCCCTGGAGCGATGGAAAGGAGCAGCTGGGATGTTGTTTCCCCCCTCCGTGGGTAGGGGTTGGTGGTCCCAGGGCCCGATGATGTGACGGGGAGGCAGGGTCGGTGAGGTGCAGGGTTGCAGGGACAGCGCGGTGCGGTGCCAGATGGCACGGGTTTACTCAGCAAGAAAGGTACAAAGTCCTCGGTAAACCAAATGGCTGGATGGATGGGTCCCACAGCCGGCTGCAGTGTCTCTCCCCGGACAGGTGATGGCGGCTGTCTCTCCCTGCACCTTGATGTTCTCGTTTGACTACTATGGATCCCCAACGGTAGTCCGCTCCCCAGTGTATGGGTACTGGAGGAGCCCGTTTGCCCACAGGCGCTGGCCCTTGGGTCTCTAGCCTTAGGCGGTAGCTGTATACCCTCACAGTGTGGGCGGTTGCCTTCAATCGGGACTTTTGCTGTTAGGAAACCCCTGGGGTTCCGGTCACATTCGGATTTGACTATTGTCGGCGGCTCCAAGCCTGGTCGGGGTCCGATGGCCCTGCCTGTGTATGCTGGGTTCACTTCGCTCCCCGGTCAGTACCGGCGGGCTAACGCCCGACCCCGGTCCTACAGTTCCGCGTTGATTCACCACTCCTGCAGACGGCCACCACCGTCTGCCAACCTTGCTTTCAGTGCCTGGGCCACAAACCCAGACACCCAAGTGCTCACTCCTCACACTTCAACCTCCTAAACTGTTCTCTAACTTCTGACACTTTTCCTGCCTCCAGGCCTGTGAACTCCTCGGTGGGTGGGGCCAACCTCTTGGCTCCGCCCCACCTGGCATGGATATCAGACACTGGAGGGAGGCAATAAGGGTTTTGTGTTTGGCTGGTGTCCCTTTCTAATTGGGGTGGGGTGTTTGTGTGTTATCTGTGACGACCTGGCTAGGCCAGGGCGCCACATTCCCCCTTGATGAAATGCAGACCGTCCGCGGGCTGCCCGTCCATCACCGGTTTTATTTTTTATGTTTTTTTCAAAAACTGTAAAAATATAAATAACAGGTAAACATTTTCAAACATAAGTGTTTTTGTTAGGACACTTGAACGTTGCACATATAAACAAAACATTTTTAATAATGACGGATGTCTTCCGCTCTCCCACCCAAGCAACGTAGCCCTGATGCTGCCCCTAAGAAGTGGGCAGCACCCCTTGACCCCAGTCCAGGTTCAGGCTGCCCGAGCGGGAACGGGTACGGTCACTCGCACCTGGCTGTCATTTCAGGGGACCCCACGTCCTTGGGGGACCCCTGACCCCCGGAGGATGGCCACCGGTCCTGGTGGTGGCCGGGCCCCAACCTGCTCTGCTGCGGGCCCTTCCTCCAATCTGCCTCTCCGGAGGCGGCTCCGACGTAAAATCATCCCTCAACTTATTTACAAGCCCACAAGTTTGTGGGTGGCCTGCCAGTTCTCGGCCATGTCCATGAGTAGTCTCTCATGCAGGGGGGGTAAAAGCACACAGGGTCCCTCCGGGGACAACTTGCCAGCAGCGGCCTGAATAATCACATGGACAATCAGATGAAGGTTCACGGTTCATTAAAGTCATTCAATCACATATTTACACACTTAACATATGACACCCCTAAATGGTAGTTTCCCTGTACCTAAGTGGGTGTTGGCCTAGGTTGGGGCGTGTGGACCTTCTGGGCCCAATGCTATCAGTGGAGGGCAATGGGACAGAGTAGACAATCAGCTCCTCTTCCCGTCTACTGTGTGGGGCCGGCGGAGACTCAGGGGGACTGGGTACAGGTGCAGCCCTGGGCACTGGTTCACTGGCGGGTACTTCCATCTCCTTTTCCTCCACGGGTTGTGGGAACATAATTACCGGAATAAGCACCGCGCCGTTCTGTGTAGGGCAGTCCGCTGGGAAATCACCCACTATTGTGTGGATCACCTCTTTCTCCTTCTCCCTGGTTGGTCTGGGGGTTGGAACTTCAGCTGCTACCTTTAACGGCGATGGGCACCTCTTCAGGTGGTCCCTGGACACCGTGGCCTAAGTCTTCCCCTGGTCATGACTAATCTGGTAGGCCTTCTCATTCTCCCATTCAGTGGTTTGTATGACATACGGGGTCTTTTTCCACTGGTCATCGAGCTTATGGGTTCTTCTTTTTCGTTTCAGCACTACATCTCCAGGTTTAAAGGGGCCAGCTGGAGCCCGCTTGTTGAAATACTGTTCCTGCTGTTCCCGGCTCCGACACAGGTTCCTTTCCACGTACTCCTGGACCTGTCGGTTCTGCACTCTCCGCCGAGTGTCCCATCCAGCAGTCGAAGGGAGGGCTTCTGGACCTTCCAAGCCCATTTCTAGGTCTACTGACAACCGGCCTGGCCGAGCTCTCATCAGATATGCTGGCGTACATTTGGTAGAGCTGGAAGGGATGTTATTGTACATATCGACCAGGTCAGGCAGCTTTTCTGGCCACAGGTTCCGCTCTTCTAGCGGTAACGTCTTGAGGAGACCCAGGACCAGATGGTTCATCTTTTCACACATGCCATTAGTCTGGGCATGGTAAGGCGTGGTCCGAATCTTCTTGCAGCCGTACAACTGGCAGAAATCTCGAAACACCTCCGCTTCAAAAGCCGGGCCCCGGTCGGTAAGCACCCTCTCCGGGTACCCGTGCGGTCGGCAGAAATAGGCCTGGAATGCTCTAGCGGCGGTAAGGCCGGTCAGGTCCTTGACTGGGACAACCACCATGAATCTTGAATAGTGGTCTACAATGGTCAGGGCGTAGGTGTACCCACTTCGGCTAGCGGTGAGCTTCACGTGGTCGAGGGCGACCAGCTAAAGCGGCTGATAAGTAATGATTGGGCGTAGAGGAGCCTTCTGGCTGGCCTCGTCCCTTCTTCTCAGTGCACAGGGACCACACTCTCGGCACCAGGCCCCCACAGACTCCCGCATCCCACTCCAATAGAATCGCTCCCTCAACAGCATCTCCAGCTTCTCCCACCCAAAGTGCCCGGCACCGTCATGGTAAGCCCGTAGAACTGTGGGCACACTAGCTTGGGGAACCACCAGCTGACGAACCTTCTCATGGGTCTTCGGGTTGATCAGTTCCCGTTACAGTGTCCCCTGGTCCAGATGCAGCTGGGCTCGTTCTTTCAACAGCCGTTGGGCCTCAGGCGGAGCAGCGGGGTCCAGTCTAGTGGAACCTTCTTCATTCATGGTCTTGACCACTTGGACGGCAGACGCTTGGTCTTGGGCTTCTTGCAATCCCTGACTGGGTAGCGGGTCCAGGCTCGCCTGTTGCTGCTGGACATGCAGCTTCTCGACTGGTGGCTGGTGGAATGCGGGCAGCTCGATTTCTTCGAGATCATCCCCTTCTGGTGCCTCATCCAATAGGTGGGGCATCCGGGATAGCGCATCCGCGTTGGTGTTCTTGCGGCCGGCTCAGTACTTGATCGTGAAGTAATAATTAGACAGCTTGGCTACCCACCGCTGCTCCAACGTGCCTAGTTTGGCCGTGTCCAGATGGGTTAACGGATTATTGTCCGTATAGGTGGTGAACTTAGCGGCTGCGAGGTAATGGCGGAATCGCTCAGTAATGGGCCCACACCAGGGCTAAGAACGCAAGCTTAAAGGAGCTGTAATGCTCAGTGTTCCTTTCCGTGGGCCAGAGTTTTCTGCTGGCATAGGCGATCACTTTTTCCTTTCCGTCCTGGACCTGGGACAGGACTGCTCCCAAGCCTACATTACTGGCATCGGTGTAGAGGATGAATGGGAGATTATAGTCGGGATACGCCAGGATTTCTTCCCCTGTCAAGGCCGTCTTCAGCTGGCAGAAAGACTCTTCGTGCTTCGCTTCCCATGCCAACGGGGTTCCAGAGGGCCTGCCACCCTTGGTCTGTCCCACGAGGAGGTCTTGCATGGAGGCGGCCATCTTCGTATACCCCTTAATGAAGCGACGATAGTAGCCCACCAGGCCCTGGAACTGTCTCACCTCTCTCACCGTGGTCGGTCTCGGCCAGTCATGAATGGCAGCGATCTTCTCGGGATCTGGGGCGACGCCTTCCGCACTCACCACGTGTCCGAGGTACTGCACCCTGGGTTTCAGTAGGTAGCACTTACAGGGCTTCAATTTCATCCCATATACAGTTAGGTCCAGAAATATTTGGACAGTGACACAATTTTCGCGAGTTGGGCTCTGCATGCCACCACACTGGATTTGAAATGAAACCTCTACAACAGAATTCAAGTGCAGATTGTAACGTTTAATTTGAAGGTTTGAACAAAAATATGTGATAGAAATTGTAGGAATTGTACACATTTCTTTACAAACACTCCACATTTTAGGAGGTCAAAAGTAATTGGACAAATAAACCAAACCCAAACAAAATATTTTTATTTTCAATATTTTGTTGCGAATCCTTTGGAGGCAATCACTGCCTTAAGTCTGGAACCCATGGACATCACCAAACGCTGGGTTTCCTCCTTCTTAATGCTTTGCCAGGCCTTTACAGCCGCAGCCTTCAGGTCTTGCTTATTTGTGGGTCTTTCCGTCTTAAGTCTGGATTTGAGCAAGTGAAATGCATGCTCAATTGGGTTAAGATCTGGTGATTGACTTGGCCATTGCAGAATGTTCCACTTTTTTGCACTCATGAACTCCTGGGCATCTTTGGCTGTATACTTGGGGTCATTGTCCATCTGTACTATGAAGCGCCGTCCGATCAACTTTGCGGCATTTGGCTGAATCTGGGCTGAAAGTATAGCCCGGTACACTTCAGAATTCATCCGGCTACTCTTGTCTGCTGTTATGTCATCAATAAACACAAGTGACCCAGTGCCATTGAAAGCCATGCATGCCCATGCCATCACGTTGCCTCCACCATGTGTTACAGAGGATGTGGTGTGCCTTGGATCATGTGCCCTTCCCTTTTTTCTTCCCATCATTATGGTACAGGTTGATCTTTGTCTCATCTGTCCATAGAATACTTTTCCAGAACTGAGCTGGCTTCATGAGGTGTTTTTCAGCAAATTTAACTCTGGCCTGTCTATTTTTGGAATTGATGAATGGTTTGCATCTAGATGTGAACCCTTTGTATTTACTTTCATGGAGTCTTCTCTTTACTGTTGACTTAGAGACAGATACACCTACTTCACTGAGAGTGTTCTGGACTTCAGTTGATGTTGTGAACGGGTTCTTCTTCACCAAAGAAAGTATGCGGCGATCATCCACCACTGTTGTCATCCGTGGACGCCCAGGCCTTTTTGAGTTCCCAAGCTCACCAGTCAATTCCTTTTTTCTCAGAATGTACCCGACTGTTGATTTTGCTACTCCAAGCATGTCTGCTATCTCTCTGATGGATTTTTTCTTTTTTTTCAGCCTCAGGATGTTCTGCTTTACCTCAATTGAGAGTTCCTTAGACTGCATGTTGTCTGGTCACAGCAACAGCTTCCAAATGCAAAACCACACACCTGTAATCAACCCCAGACCTTTTAACTACTTCATTGATTACAGGTTAACGAGGGAGACACCTTCAGAGTTAATTGCAGCCCTTAGAGTCCCTTGTCCAATTACTTTTGGTCCCTTTAAAAAGAGGAGGCTATGCATTACAGAGCTCTGATTCCTAAACCCTTTCTCCGATTTGGATGTGAAAACTCTCATATTGCAGCTGGGAGTGTGCACTTTCAGCCCATATTATATATATAATTGTATTTCTGAACATGTTTTTGTAAACAGCTAAAATAACAAAACTTGTGTCACTGTCCAAATATTTCTGGACCTAACTGTATAGCTAGGGACGCGAACACTTCAGCCAAATGTTCCAGATGAGCCTCGTACATCTGGGAGTACACGATCACATCGTCCAGGTACAGTAGGACCGTTTGGAAGTTGAGATGTCCCAGGCAGCACTCCATGAGCCGTTGGAAGGTTCCAGGGGCATTGCACAGCCCAAACGGCATGCTGTTAAACTCGCAGAGTCCCATGGGAGTGGCGAATGCCGTCTTCTCACGGTCCTCTGGCGCAACCGCTACCTGCCAGTACCCGCTAGTAAGGTCAAGGGTAGAGAAGAAGTTAGCAGTTCTCAGTGCAGCTAGTGACTCTTCGATACGGGGGAGAGGGTAGGCATCTTTATGCGTGATCTGGTTGATCTTCCGGTAATCCACACACATTCTCATGGTGCCGTCCTTCTTCTTGACCAGCACCAGTGGGGCTGCCCAGGGACTACAGCTATCCCGAATGACCCCTGCCTCCTTCATGTTCCTCAACATGTCTTTAGCGCATTGATAGTGTGCTGGCGGAATGGGCCTGTACCTCTCTTTGATAGGTGGGTGTAGGCCTTGAGGGATATGGTGTTGAATATCCTTAATCCTCCCAAAATCTAATGGGTGCTTGCTGAAAACCTGTTCGTACTCTTGCACTACCCTGTATACCCCCTCTTTGTGATGCGCAGGTGTGGTTTCAGTGCCTACGTGTAGTTCCTGGCACCACTCCTCTAACTGTTCAGGGGGTGTAGGGTTACTGGCAGGGGATGCGGAGGTAGGAGGGACAGCTTCGTGAATGGTGTGAGGGTCTAGGGTAAGCAACTTGGCGAGGGTGGCGTAACGGGGGAGCCACTTCCTCCTCTCCACAATTCAGCACTTTACAGGCACTCTTTCCTTTTTAACGTCAACCACCCCTCAGAAGGCATGGGTTCCACCATCGCCAGGTAGTTGCGCCCCTGGGGGCCTACTGCTGCCCTGCACCACATCATCATTTCACTCCGGGGTGTCACTACTAAGGGGGCCACATCCATCACCCTCACTCCACCAATCTCCCCGCTAGTCAAGCTCACTTATTGCCGATACAGCAGGGCCTGGATCGCACGCTGCACAGCCCTCTGTCGGCCCCCTCCTGCTGTGGCGGCCAACTGCTGCAACATATTCAGCACCTCACTCATACAATATTCCATGACGTTGGTCCCCAAGATTACTTTCGGGGTATGGTCACTGGGTTCATTCATTACCACAATCATCCCTTGATTCTTTAACTCCGCACGTCCCACAGTCCGGGTCACTTGCTTGTATCCCACCTGGGTTAGCGGGAGTCCATTGGCGGCAATCAGGGTCAGGCTATCATCATAGGGGGCAAGTTCGTCAGTGCCCCAATACTGCTGGTACAGGGTATATGGTATAGTGGTTACCTGTGATCCTGTGTCCAAGAGGGCCATGAGCGGGATGCTGTCCACTGCCAGGGGGATAATGGGCCGAGCTCCGATGCACCGGTCTCGCCAATCAGGGGGGCCATTGGTGTCTACTCCTGAGGATCGGCCCTTGGGCCCAGGGGTTGCTCGTTTAACGTGCACCGCCTAGAGTAGTGGCCAGGCTTGCTGCACATGTAACAGATAGGAGGCCCATACCGTCAGTCATTGGTCCTTCTCCACTGCATCCAGGGGACATCCTCCGGGCTGTCGGCGAGCTGGATCCCTCCTGGGGGCTTGACTCTCGTCGGAAGCTGGAGTGTGGCGAGGATCTTGGCTAGGTCTCCATCCATGTGGTGGACCTGGGCGGCTAGTTCCTCCATCATCCCGATGGGTGCAGCAGGAGCCGGTAGAGCCGGGCGTGGAGGCACCACCGTGATAGGAGCGGTCTCAGCTGGCCACGGGGCCGCCTCGGGAGCGTGTGGTGCTGGGGCCAGCAGGGCCTTGATGGCCCGCTCTTTCAGTACTGCAAAGTCCAGATTGGGGTGTTCCAAGGCCCACAGCCGCAGCTGCTTGCGGTCTTCTACGGACCCCAGCCCCTGCAGGAATTGCTCCACTAGCATCTTATTACTGTCCACATCATTAAGAGTGTCCACCCGCTTCAGCGTACGGAGGGCTGTTTGCAGGCGCAGGGCGTAATCTGTTACATTGTCCGGAGGCCGTTGTCAGCACTGATAAAACTGCATCCGCTTCAGTGCGGGTCTCAAAAGCGAATTGTAGTTTTTCGAAAATGATAGTCACCGAGGCCCGGTCCGCGTCGGTCCAGGTCTCCGCCTCCTGCTCAGCCGCACCGGTTAGCTGCCCCAGCACTACCGCTGCCCGCTGTCTATCAGCCAAGGGATATAAATTGAGGACCGGGCTGATCTTTTTCCGGAACACCTGCAGAGCATCAGGCTTCCCGTCGTTCTGCGGTAGCCAGGTAGCACCGGGCACATAGGGCAAGGAGAACGGCATCACCTTGGCGACCGCTGGGCCCGCGGCCTCCCCCGCTCCTGCGACCAGAGCAGGGGCTATCCTGTTTCCATTTACGGGCGCAGCGGTAGCTGCAACCGCCACTCCTCCAACAGCTCCGTCGGGCGCAGACATCTTTTTCCCGTCCCCCCTTGGTACTCTTCAGCACTTCCGTTTGTTGGGGGCGGGGCTTCGTTTTCGCACCTTCTCTGCTCGGAGGAGACGCTCGAGCGGGAGATTTTCGAGCCAAGATGGCGGCGCTTCAAAATTTTCGGCCGGACGCCGCCGCCGGAGATCACAAGGAGCACTTCTACTGGTAAGTAGAGGGGTTCAATCCTGGTCACAGTGCCAAGTTGTCACGGGCGGGGAGGACGCCACTGCGCTGCGCTCGCTAACGCTCGGGTCCGGAGCTGCTGCGATGGCTGCTCGGTGGCTCGAGCGGTGGGCCGGATCCGGGGACTCGAGCGGCGCTCCTCGCCCGTGAGTGAAAGGGGTGGTTGGTTTGGGGAATTTAGTCCGTGACGCCACCCACGGGTCGTGGTGAAGATATGCACCACCGCTGCTGATGACGGGGATACCGGGAGCGATGGTAAGGAGCAGCTGGGATGTTGTTTCCCCCCTCCGTGGTAGGGGTTGGTGGTCCCGGGGCCCAATGATGTGACGGGGAGGCAGGGTCCGTGAGGTGCAGGGTTGCAGGGACAGCATGGCGTGGTGCTGGATGGCACGGGTGTACTCACTCAGCAAGAAACGTACAAAGTCCTCGGTAAACCAAATGGCTGGATGGACGGGTCCCGCAGCCGGCTGCAGTGTCTCTCCCCAGACAGGTGATGGCGGCTGTCTGTCTTTCCCTGCACCTTGATGTTCTCGTTTGACTACTATGGATCCCCAACGGTAGTCCGCTCCCCAGTGTATGGGTACTGGAGGAGCCCGTTTGCCCGCAGGCGCTGGCCCTTGGGTCTCTAGCCTTAGGCGGTAGCTGTATACCCTCACGGTGTGGGCGGTTGCCTTCAATCAGGACTTTTGCTGTTAGGAAACCCCTGGGGTTCCGGTCACATTCGGATTTGACTATTGTCGGCGGCTCCAAGCCTGGTCGGGGTCCGATGGCCCTGCCTGTGTGTGCTGGCTTCACTTCGCTCCCCGGTCGGTACCGGCGAGCCAACGTCCGACCCCGGTCCTACAGTTCCGAGTTGATAACCACTCCTGCAGACAGCCACCACTGTCTGCCAACCTTGCTTTCAGTGCCTGGGCCACAAACCCAGACACCCAAGTGCTCACTCCTCACACTTCAACCTCCTAAACTGTTCTCTAACTTCTAACTGACACATTTCCCGCCTCCAGGCCTGTGAACTCCTCGGTGGGTGGGGCCACCCGCTTTGCTCCGCCCCACCTGGCGTGGACATCTGACACTGGAGGGAGGCAACAAGGGTTTGTGTTGCTGGTGTCCCTTTCTAATGGGGGTAGGGTGTTTGTGTGTTATCTGTGACGACCTGGCTAGGCCAGGGCGCCACAGATAGATCAATTAATATGGAGAAATATAATGGTCATATCGTTCATGTAAGATGTCCAGGGGCAGAGTTATGAACGAAAACTGAAAATCCATACTTTCCCTGGATATGTAGAAGGCCAGCCCTGCAGGTCACCAGTTGGGAGGGGACATGAAATTTGGGCAGATTGATATCCACAGTGCGCCCATTTTGAGTGGTTCTTCTTAGGGTGGTCTCGTGTGATACACATGGGGGAAAATCCAGGAAATGAGTGGCTACACAGCGCGCCCCTGTGTCAGCTAGGGAATAAGGTAATTGATGCATCTGCATATCTTCCATATCTTATCTGTAAATGTACTCTGATATATAAATATATATATATATATATATATATATTCTGTAAATTCCATCTTGTATATATTGTAGTTTCTAGTGTGCCCTTAAGGTGATTAAACATATAATTTAACCTTGAGCTATTTCTTTTATCTCGATCCACGAACCCCATGCCCGTGTGCTTGGCTTAATAGTTATTGTAATCGATTGGTGGCAGCAAATTTATGCCAAGGATCATTCTAGGGCAACCAGTGAGATCAGGTGAGGATTAGATATATTCCGCTTGCAGGAGTTGGGGGAATATATACCTTACTCTCACCGGGAGCCCTTCACTCATTGGCATAGTAGTAGAATAGCGGTCTCATTGCTTATCGTCTGGCAATTCCACAATTGGCCTGACGATAAGTGGGGTGCGAGAGAGCAAGTCTCTCCTTTGGAAAAGGGATGTGTGTTAAAAAATATACTCTTAAATATATTTTTCTTCAAATACGTAAAAGCGCATGAAAGAAAGGACTTCAAGAATGTAAAAAATAAATGTATTTTATCTATTTAAAAATGGTTGCCAGGGTTCAGTTACAGAAAGGAAAAAATAATATACTTTGTCAGCTTACGTAATAAAGAGTTCATTTAGTCCATACTGATCAACGGGAATTCTTCATCCATCTCTCCTTGGGTTCTGAATGGCAAGGCAGGGGATATACCGTAGGCTGGACAGCATATGTTCATCTTGCAGCCTCAAGCCTTCTGACAGCTGACAACGTGTAGGAGCAAGCACTAGCCCCCTCCATCATGTGTTATATACCAACTGTTCAATCCATATAGGGTGTTTTAGTTGAACATAGTTCCATATGACATAATCTTCTAGAAGCTACCAGAGGATTTATATATATATATCCTTCCATGTCAGTACTCAAGTATATTCAATATGGGCATTTTAATATTTATTCCTTATAAACTTTATTAATAACCTATGCCCTCCAACATAAACAGAACTATGAACTTATATGTCCTACTATAAAATATTTGATAACTAGATGTATTAATTTTAGTGCTTTTAACAATCCCCCCTTGAAGCGGGTGGAGTAACCCTGAAAATTAATTAATACATCATTAAAATAACAAATCTTCTTTCCTTATTTGGTGATAATGGATTAATATCAATAATAATGATGAATAATAATTAATTTGCATTATTCATGTTGTAAGTTCAATAATATAATAATGTGGATTCCTGTTATGATAGGCCGTGACTGATCAATCATATAAAAATATATAACTATACTTTGCTAGACCTAAAAAGAAATGCAAAAAACCAAATCCGGTCACCATATGATGTCCTCTGAGTTGATGTCTTCTTATCTCCGATGCAATCCGGCATAAACACAGTCTCTTAGAAATAAATCCTTTGATAAAAATGAATGGTTACCAATTTAAACAGTCCCGTATTGTGTTTATCATTGTTAGATCAAGTCCATAAACTTTATTCTTTATTACAAAGTCCATAGCCAATGTTGATAAACCACAGATCATGAGTGTAGAAGAATAGCAGAAGTCTTTGATGTCTGTACAGTGTAATTTACATTAGTCACCTTTATCCTCCATGCTGCCTGTTGTCAAATCCTGGAACAGATGTTAAGACGTTCTTGGTCAGCACGACTGGGGTTAACTTTAACACGTCATTGCTCTTCTTAGTATCTGTAGGGAGGTCTTAATGCACAGACCATGTGTCATTGTCCATCCTGGAACCATAGGACCACTGTGTTTCTGAGGTGCAAACACGGTAAGTGTATTTTGTAAGTAACACAGTCTTATTTGAGACGTTACCTTTTGGACCTTTTTGCAGAATCCCTCTTAACTTTAGGAAAATTATAAAGTCTTTTTATCTTTTGTAATCTTGATTGAAGACTTCATTCCCTAATCTAAATACCAAATATGGCAATAACTATCACTAAAAAATGTCACAGCGTATCATAACTTTAATACTATAATACCATGTCATTATTATTATCGTAGAAGTATTAATATAATTGATACTTAGAATGATGTAATAATACTGCATAATGGTATAGACAATAGTATTCTCATGTAATGACCTTTTTTTTCATAGGTGCATTACCCTTCCAAACCCATAGGTGGCAATGTGTTGAATGTAACCGAAATAGAATATAAAATATGAAATAATATAATGTGTACCTATAACATGTATCATATTATAAATATGAAAGGCAACAATGTGGCTTTTTAGTTAGATCATTTGTAAAATTATAAACCAAAGCAAATAACCTTTTAGAAAAGACTGGATGATTCCATCAAAACACAATAATACCCATTATAAATTATTATTGATTAAAAATATAATATATATTATTTGTAAATATAGGAAGGTAAACCTAGATGTACCTCGATCTTCCATCTTCATTATTCTAATTTAATTTATTTGATTTGTCTATTATTTATTAAATAACCTACTATAAGAAAATGTGTAACTATAAGTAATATTTCATCCTTATTGTGTTAACATACTAATATAAAAATAATGTATTACTAGGAAGTAGACAATTCTATACAGTGCCTACAAGTAGTATTCAACCCCCTGCAGATTTAGCAGGTTTACACATTCGGAATTAATTTGGCATTGCGACATTTGGACTGTAGATCAGCCTGGAAGTGTGAAATGCACTGCAGCAAAAAAGAATGTTATTTCTTTTTTTTTTTTTTTTTTTAAATTGTGAAACGTTTATTCAGAGGGTCATTTATTATTCAACCCCTCAAACCACCAGAATTCTGTTTGGTTCCCCTAAAGTATTAAGAAGTATTTCAGGCACAAAGAACAATGAGCTTCACATGTTTGGATTAATTATCTCTTTTTCCAGCCTTTTCTGACTAATTAAGACCCTCCCCAAACTTGTGAACAGCACTCATACTTGGTCAATATGGGAAAGACAAAGCAGCATTTCAAGGCCATCAGAGACAAGATCGTGGAGGGTCACAAGGCTGGCAAGGGGTACAAAACCCTTTCCAAGGAGTTGGGCCTACCTGTCTCCACTGTTGGGAGCATCATCCGGAAGTGGAAGGCTTATGGAACTACTGTTAGCCTTCCACGGCCTGGACAGCCTTTGAAAGTTTCCACCCGTGCCGAGGCCAGGCTTGTCCAAAGAGTCAAGGCTAACCCAAGGACAACAAGGAAGGAGCTCCGGGAAGATCTCATGGCAGTGGGGACATTGGTTTCAGTCAATACCATAAGTAACGTACTCCACCGCAATGGTCTCCGTTCCAGACGAGCCCGTAAGGTACCTTTACTTTCAAAGCGTCATGTCAAGGCTCGTCTACAGTTTGCTCATGATCACTTGGAGGACTCTGAGACAGACTGGTTCAAGGTTCTCTGGTCTGATGAGACCAAGATCGAGATCTTTGGTGCCAACCACACACGTGACGTTTGGAGACTGGATGGCACTGCATACAACCCCAAGAATACCATCCCTACAGTCAAGCATGGTGGTGGCAGCATCATGCTGTGGGGCTGTGTCTCAGCCAAGGGGCCTGGCCATCTGGTCCGCATCCATGGGAAGATGGATAGCACGGCCTACCTGGAGATTTTGGCCAAGAACCTCCGCTCCTCCATCAAGGATCTTAAGATGGGTCGTCATTTCATTTTCCAACAAGAAAACGACCCAAAGCACACATCCAAGAAAACCAAGGCCTGGTTCAAGAGGGAAAAAATCAAGGTGTTGCAGTGGCCTAGTCAGTCTCCTGACCTTAACCCAATTGAAAACTTGTGGAAGGAGCTCAAGATTAATGTCCACATGAGACACCCAAAGAACCTAGATAACTTGCAGAAGATCTGCATGGAGGAGTGGGCCAAGATAACTCCAGAGACCTGTGCCGGCCTGATCAGGTCTTATAAAAGACGATTATTAGCTGTAATTGCAAACAAGGGTTATTCCACAAAATATTAAACCTAGGGGTTGAATAATAATTGACCCACACTTTTATGTTGAAAATTTATTAAAATTTAACTGAGCAACATAACTTGTTGGTTTGTAAGATTTATGCATCTGTTAATAAATCCTGCTCTTATTTGAAGTTTGCAGGCTCTAACTTATTTGCATCTTATCAAACCTGCTAAATCTGCAGGGGGTTGAATACTACTTGTAGGCACTGTATATTGATGAAGGAAGTATCTTTTCTTCCAAAAAGTGGAACTTTTCCCTTTTAATATGATTCATATTTAATAAAGTAATATTCTTATATTCGATATTACTGAACTAAATATTGAAGTGTTTTCTCAATTGAGATATTTAAAATCTGAAGAAAAAATAAAAATTGTAGAATTAAGATTTTGATTAAAAATGTGAATATTAAATAATAATTAATATAAAAAATAGGAATAAAAGGAAAAATGAAAATCGGAATAAAAATAAAAATTGGAATACAAATAAAACCTTCTAAGTATATAACACCTATATCTTCAATAATACATAACCTTAATGTTACCAGTATCTTATAGGATTTCCATACCTATCATATCAGTAACCTATAAAAATAATTAAGTCATGTAACCTTGCAAATAATACACTTCTCTTAGTATATAAATGCATTATGATATACTTCAAATATATTTTTTTTTTATTCCCAATTCTTCCTTTGTACTTGAAATATTAATTATTAAAGTATCCTGTAAACACATATATTTATCAAATATAAATGTGTGATTGAGACCAAACCTCTCCCTTTCAATATCATGAAATATGATATTATAAAAATTAATATGTTTAGATTAAATTAAATTAAATTAAAATTTGTGTTGTATATCTTCAAGACCATATTATAAATATCACTTCCATATTTGAAAAGAAAAATGATTACCAATCTATGTATCAGTAAAAGAACTGACTTAACACAAAAGATCCTAACATCTTTATATTAAAGAAATATGTCTAAGAATAATATATATATATATATATATATATATATATATATCCAGTATAAATTCCTTCATTTATACTTATGTACTATAACCTATTTATTCTAATAGTATACATACATATATTATAACCTCGAAGTTAAAACAAAAATTCCCTTTTTTTTTTTTCTGGATCCAAAGTACTTGACATCTGCAGCTGCTCAGACAATCAATCATTCATAGACACATCTATGCACACAAGACTGTCATGGTTCTTTAACATATACTTCTACATAGAAACTGACAGACACATATCCCTTTTTTCCAATTATCCTAATGCGCATTTCAAAAATTATGTTTCTAATTTGAAGTACTTCTCGAAAAAATACAAATTCCAATGTATTACATACTGTACATTTGACCATAGAACAAACATTTATTATTAGTTTTAGTACCAAGTCACATGCTCTGGTTACGTGCAAAGAATACCATTCCAAAACAGCAAGCAGTTTTAATACACTCCAAAGCTCAGATTACATTTCTAATAACTCTAAAGAAGATGTATGTATATTCATAAAAGAAACGTTAAAGTAATAGTTCTCTGGCAATTGGTACCTGAGAAAATAATAATTATTATTAATCGTGCTTTCGCGATTAACCTTACCCAATAAAATATATGTTACCTGATTGAGGACAAGAACAAATGTATAAATAAAAAATTAATACTTCATCAATCTGCTTTACTGATAAATTCTGAGGGAAATAAAAGAATAAAATTATTATCATATTTATGATAAGAATGAAACACTTAAAATCTGTTACTTTCTCTTATTATTTTATTTTAAATATTATTATTCATATACAGAGATCAAATTATTAATTTATAACATTAAACTATCATTTTACTAAATGAAAATATGACCTTGATTTACTATCACTACCTTTAATATATATATATATATATATATATATATATATATATGCATAGATTCACTGTATATGAATAAACACATTTATCAAACAATAAAATTAATTTACCCAGAAATCCACTTTATTTAGCTGAAGACCAAACCTAAATTTTTCTTCAAAGATTCGATTTATTAGATTCATTTTAAACTTATAGGAATCTCTGAACTTATGTAATTCAAGTTTTTCTCTTAAATGAGAAAGAACGTCTCCCAGCTGTCGCTGGCTATCAAATCCTAACCCAGGGAGAGGATCTCCACAAGACACCTGTTTCTGTCTTTCAAAGCTTTTACTCATCATTTGTCTGGGATCCTCAATCCCAGTGACCAATCCCTTCACTGGAGACAAGGGTTTTTCCTGTGGAAAAAGATTTTTAGATGATAAAAATTGGGGTGGATTGTATGGTTTGTAACACGTATGCATTTTCCTTCGAATTTCATATATCCTGTCACAGAAATATCTGGATCTGGGAGACACTGTTGGTTTTTCACAGAAACTCTCCCTTTTTCGTGTTGGTTTTTCAGAATTAATTAATTTCTGTTTTGATTGACTTTTTCTAACAAAATCAATAAATGTCGTACATTCGAATAGGGACTTTTTATTTACTGCCACCGCACAAGCTGCATTATCAAGGAAATTAAATTTCTTGATGAATAACAGTATCATTACATCCAATCTGACATTTGGAATGACCGCCCTATACAAACGTTCAAAAACGGACATAAATGAGAACGTACTCTCATTCTGTTCAATTTGTAATTCCTTCAACATCTCATAATTTGGATCAGATTCATTCCTTGCACAGAAGATGAGATTTTTCAGCCTTATGATATCGTTATCATTTGAACAATCAAATGTCTCATTGTCAGAAGACTTTTTTAATGCCAATTGTCTAAAGAAATGCTGAGGTATCCACATACGGAATAACTGATTCGTCTCACTATTGGTTAAATTTAACTTCTCAATGGAACTTTCAAATATCTCTGAATTTCTGCAAACATGTATTTTAGGATTATATGCGGGAATTAATTTGCATATGTCAATAGACTCTTTCTAAGTTTAATTCCTAACTTAGCCTGTTCTATTTTTAGAAACTGATCGTCGCCATTTTCTCTCTGCACGTGTCCTTTCTGCACGTGTCCCACTCTGGCTCCTCCCCCTTCTGGCTTCACTACGTAATTTCCTGCTTCTTTCCCAGTATGCTGAAAATCACCTTGATTACGTAGCACATGTCTGCCGCCATTATCAAGATTCTGATTTGCAAAATTACAGTCTAAATCTGATTTATCATTTCCAACATTACAGTCAGAATTCACAATATCACTGACTGACATTCCAGGTTCTAAGCAGTCTTTGGATTTCTCTGTCACTGACTCTCCTGACAATTCAGGTTGTCTATTTCCACCATTTTTACATTTTTCTACAATTAACTTGTGAAAATCATAGACTAAATGACAGACATTTCTGATTTTCTGTTTCTCTCTATTAAAAGACCTTACACATTCTATACGTGAATTCTCAAGTTCACACTCCTCATAAAAGCGTAACCAAATCTCTTCCACATTAGAAATATCTGAATAAGTGAACTGAAGTTTACTTTGCTTAACATATGAAGAGATAAAATCCATTTTCTTACCTGAAATGATCAGATGATCTGATGGATGATCCTGTAAGACTTGATTCACCTTGCTCAGCACGTCCAATACTTCTTATGGACTGACTTTATCTTTCTTGCTCAAAAATACATCAAAAGTTAACTTCTGTAGCTTTGTAAAGACTTTAAAGTTCATTAAAAAAAAAAAACATTCATGCAACTTGACTTATACGTATTTCCTAGGTTCTGCGTGATTTTTATAAATTGTCGATTCCTGATCCTTTGCAGGAGATACTTGAGATACTTATTACTTCGACCCCCCTTATGCAAAGTGAAGGAACAACAAAAAAATGTAAAAAAAAATCACGAATGGCTGGCTCACCAAATGTTAAAAAATATACTCTTAAATATATTTTTCTTCAAATACGTAAAAGCGCATGAAAGAAAGGACTTCAAGAATGTAAAAAATAAATGTATTTTATCTATTTAAAAATGGTTGCCAGGGTTCAGTTACAGAAAGGAAAAAATAATATACTTTGTCAGCTTACGTAATAAAGAGTTCATTTAGTCCATACTGATCAATGGGAATTCTTCATCCATCTCTCCTTGGGTTCTGAATGGCAAGGCAGGGGATATACCGTAGGCTGGACAGCATATGTTCATTTTGCAGCCTCGAGCCTTCTGACAGCTGACAACGTGTAGGAGCGAGCACTAGCCCCCTCCATCGTGTGTTATATACCAACTGTTCAATCCATATAGGGTGTTTTAGTTAAACATAGTTCCATATGACATAATCTTCTAGAAGCTACCAGAGGATTTATATATATCCTTCCATGTCAGTACTCAAGTATATTCAATATGGACATTTTAATATTTATTCCTTATAAACTAAACTAGATGTATTAATTTTAGTGCTTTTAACAATGTGAGTTTCTCTCTCTTTTCCATGACATTAAGTGTCTCAGGTAAAAAATCAGCAAGGATGTGGTAATTTTTTAATATGGGCCAATATTTACTAAGGACGTTTGATATTTCTGTGAGACTTGTTAAAGGTAGTGATAAAGCTGTATTTAGTTTACTTATCCACTACTCCATCAACCTTATTTTGTTTCATGGTACCATTCCTCATGGTACCTTCCCCATTCAGACACTCTATCACCTTTTATTTGTAAGCATCATTTATAATTTTTTTAGGATATTTGTTCTGTAAATTAAGCTCGTTTAGTCTCGTTTAGGCACATCATCGGGCTCAGAAGTGAGTGAGGCATTTGGATTTGGAAGCACGGATTTTCATTTATTTCTTTTTGAGGGAAGCCATAGTGCTTTATCTGAACCTTTGTGTTACCAGTAATGTTGAAGCCCCCTATTCTTCCATTGACAGTTGAGAAAACCACTAATACTAACCAGGGACTGCACATTATATATAGAGATGAGCCACCCTCTAGAAGCTCGAGTTCAGTTCGTCAAACGGAGGCCGCGTTCGAGTTCGGTTCGGCGAGCCATTCGACGAACCTCTCGAACCCCATTGAAACCAATGGGAGGCAATCACAAACACATAGAAAACACCTTCAAAGGTGTCCAAAAGGTGACAAACAACTCCCAAGACAACACAAACACATGGGAAAGTGACAAGGACAAATACTCCTGCGAAAACAAAACAGCTGAACGAGGAAAAAGAGGACGAGGCACAGATATAGGCAGGCATGCCCTTCTAAAATCATGTAAAACACAGCAAGTGGACTCCAAGCAGAGTCTCCCTTTTTTCCAAAAATTGGGCCCCACAGACACCACTTCAGTGGCAGCACTTGTGCCCCAGTTGCAAACTGGACAGGTTTATTTGCATCAAGCACATTCAACAATACGCCAGCCTTTACTCTCCCCAGGATGACACAGGGGTAGGAAAGTCCTTGCGGATCCATGATTTGTTCATCTTGATGAACGTTAGTCTGTCCACATTGTCACTCGGCAGACGCGTGTGCTTATCTGTCAGCACATACCCAGCAGCACTGAAGACACGTTCAGAGACAAGGCTGGCTGCGGCAGGACATGACAAGATCTCCAAGGCGTAAGTGGCGAGCTCAGGACATTTTTCAAGATTTGAAGCCCAAAATGAGCAAGGCTCCAGTTGCAAAGTCATGGCATCGATGTTCATTTGGAGATAATCCTGTATCATCCTCTCAAGCCGTTGACTATGTGTCAGACTTCTTGTCTCTTGTGGCCTTGCATTGGATGGTCTAAAAAATTATGAAACGATTCCATAAAATTGTTGGTACCAGCACCAGATACGGTCTTGCTGGTACGGTTTGACTGATAATGACGAGACAGTCCCATGCTTGGTAAGTGACAACTGGGAGATTCACTCCATGCACCACTGGCGTTTGGTGGAAAAGCCGAGCTAAGATTGAGTAATAGCTTCTGCTGATACTCCTGCATACGTGCGTCCTTTTCTATGGCTGGAATTATTTCACCAAATTTGGACTTGTACCGGGGATCTACTAGTGTGGCAACCCAGTAGTCATCATCACTTCTAATTTTGACAATCCGAGGGTCATGTTGGAGGTAGTGCAGCAAGAAGGCGCTCATGTGTTTTGCGCATCCATGAGGACCAAGTCCTCGCTGTGTTTGTGGCGTAGATGTGATAACTGTGCTTTCTTCCGCTGACATCTTCCTCCAACCTCGTTCAAGCGAAATTTGACCAAGGTCTCCCTCATCCGCTGAGTCTTCCATGTCCATCGAGAGTTCGTCCTCCATTTCTTCATGGTCTCCTGCACCTTCCTCAACATTTTGGCTGCTACCATGCGCCTTTGTTAATCCCTCTCCCCCACCGTCCCAGGCCTGCCGCCTTGGTGATGATGAACATCTGGACCTTGTAGATGTTGGTATCCCTTGCGCATGTGAATCCTCCTGTACTTCCTCCACTTCCTCTTGTCCCACTCCCTGACTCCAAATAGTGTTTAGCGTGTGCTCCAGCATGTAAATGACTGGAATTGTTATGCTGATAATGGCATTGTCAGCGCTAAACATATTTGTCGCCATGTCGAAACTGTGCAGAAGGGTGCATAGGTCCTTGATCTGAGGCCACTCCAGCAGCGTGATCTACCCCACCTCTGCATCTTGTTGGCCCAGGCTATACGTTATAACGTATTGCACCAGGGCTCGGCGGTGCTGCCAAAGTCGCTGCAACATGTGAGTCGAATTCCAGCGTGTCGTCACATCGCATTTCAGGCAATGAACCGGCAGGCCGAAAGACTTCTGGAGCGATGCAAGTCTGTCAGCTGCGGCGGTTGAACGGTGGAAGTGAGCAGAGAGAGACTGTGCCAACATCCCCTACCCAAGGAGGGGTCAACAACTAGCTGCGCCACTACACCGCTCCCGGGAGTCCCCGTACCTTCACTGCAGCGGTGGTGCCCACCATCACCACAACCCGTGGGTGGCGTCACGAACTATCATCCCAAAACCAAATACCCGCATTCCCCGTGTGTAACGCCAGCCCCCGCTTGCAGAGCGACGTGACCCCCGGGTCCGTGAGAGGCTCGAGCCACCACCTGTAGAACGCAAGCACGGATCCCAGCGGCTCGGAGGCCGCAGCCAAGGCCGCGGGGCGGTACACATCGACTCTTCTGGCGTCAGGAACAGGATATAACCAGTTTACTTACCGGTAGAAGTGCGCCTTGCGGTTCCCGTCAGCGGCGTCCCGCTGAAAAATCTGAAGATCCGCCATTTTGGGTGCGAACGTTTCCCGCTTAAGTCATCTTCCCCGAGCAGTGAAGGCGCGAAAGCGAAGCCCTGCCCCCAAAGGGAGAAGTGCTGTAGAAAGACCAAGGGGGGGACGGGAAGAAGATGTCCATGCCTGTCGGAGGCTGCTGCTGATGCCCGCGGGAGAGGAGAAAGGAAAATGTCGGTGTCCCAGGAAGTGAGCGGAGCGCCGCCCGTCATTGGAGCGGCAGGGCCTGATGGTAAAGCAGCTAGCCAGCGAGCGGCTCTCGCTCCGGTCGCAGGACCGGAGGTCCCGGGGATGCCAGCAAGCCCAGCGGCACCCACCGGAGGACCCGCCGGTGCTGATGACCCTGCGATGGTAATGGAGCAGGCACCGGTAGGCCGCCCAGCTGCACCTGAAAGGCCGGAATCAGAAAGCAGCGACTCCGATAGCAGTATCCCGGTGGCCACGTATATCCCGCGATACGGCGGCTACCGAATGGCTTTGTCGCCCCGAGCATATTATGCGCTAGCATTGGATGAAGCGGATACGGATTCCGTCTCGGAGGATGAGTCCCCACCCGCCGTGCTGGTCCCAATCTGCAGGCATTGCGGCTTACCCGGGCACTTCGCTAGAGTGTGCCCCAGCGGTGCCGAACCTTAAAGTTGCAAAAGAATTAACCCTCGAAGTTCAAAGTTAACGTTTTAGAGTTGAAGTTTTAAAGGTTCCGTTCCTGCATCACCGTCTTCCTTTGTTGAATGCCCCCATGTTCCAGTGGGGCACCATCCGGTACGCCTGGTGGAAGGAGCCGGACCCTGCCTGACTTGTTGAACGTCGCTGGGGCCGGAACGTCAGTGGGCGCCATCAGGGGTCGGAGCCCCCGGTGGAGGACAGCAGGGAGTTAGAGGAGCGAGGACAGATCTAAAAATGGAGCCCAGTCCACCGTACCCGCACTGGAGGAAGTAGAAGACAGGGCCTTTATTGGCAGTGCCGTAGTGAGTGAGCGTGGCAGTGGGGACCCGTGCTGCCCTGTGGTGGACAGGGGAAAGTGACTGGAAGAGGCGGCACTGGCAGCAGGGGTTTCAAAAGTGTTTGTGGTAGCCCGTTGGCTGCTGAAGTGCCCGTCCCCGTTGGGACTGATGTTGTCCCCATTTCCCCAAAAGCAAAGCTGAGAACTTGCAAGCCACCCAAAAACTATTGGGCTTGTAAATAGTGCCCAACTGCCCCTCCCCGCAATTGCCAGTCCCCGGAGAGGCTGGTTGGAGGAAGGACCCGCAGCAGAGCAGGCTGGGGTCCGGTCACCATCAGGACCGAAGACCAACCTCCGGGTCAGGGGTCCCCTTGGACGTGGGGCCTCTGAAGGACTTCCGGGTGCGTAGCACCGTACCCGTTCCCGCTTGGGTGGCCTTGGCCAGGTTCCCGTTTTCCAGACTGGGGAAAAGGGGTGCTGCCTGGTTCTTAGGGGCAGCATCAAGGTTCAGGTTGCTTGGGTGGGAAAGCGGATGGACCCATACCCCGTCAATGTTATTAAAATGTTTTCCAATTTGCAACGGTTCAAGAAATGTGCCTCCCGCAAGGGAAGAAATGAAAAAAATGCTTTTGAATGTTTTTACTTGTTATTTATCATTTCAGAAGAATAAAACCGGTGTGGACAAGCAGCCCCCGGATGGTCTGCATTAAACCAAGGGGGAATGTGACGCCCTGGACCCCAGAGGTCACAGGTCACAACACTCACCACATACACCCCCACACTAGAAAGGTACCACCAGTCCACCACAAAGACCTGATTGCCTCCCTCAGTGTTAGACAGGCATACCAGGTGGGCGGAGTCAGGCAGAAAGACACGCCCCCCGAGAAATCTGCTGGCCTGAGGTAGGAAAAACACAAAGAGTCCAGTACAGTACAGCGGAGTGGAGAGTAGCAGAGAGTTCTGTTCAAACAGTCAGGCAGGCAGACGGCAGTGGCCGCCTGCAGGAGGCCGGGAATACGACCAGCGGAACTGTAAGGGACCGGGACAGAGTAGTGGCCCGCCGGAACCGAACCGTGGAGCTGACTGGCAACAGCCCAAACCGTCCGGATAGTAGCCACCGCCAGAGGCCAGAGATCCAAGGGCCAGCGTCTCCGGGCAACAGGGGCTCCTACGACACATACACGCCGGGGAGCAGACTACCAGTGCCCAGGCACAGTGGTCACACTACAAACACAGGTGCAGGAGAAAGGCGGACATTGCCAACCTGACTAGGAAGCTTCAGCCAGCTGCGGGCCCAGTTCATTCCTCCGTTTGGTTTACCAGTGACTCTGTGTGGTTTAATCGTGAGTACAACAGTGCCATCAGGCACCGCACCGCGCTGCACTGCAACACTGCTCCCTGCACCCCGGCCCTCACACAACCGGGCCCCGGGACCAACATCCCCTACCCATGGAGCGGTCAACAACTAGCTGCGCCACTACACTGCTCCCGGAAGTCCCCGTACCTTCACCGCAGTGGTGGTGCCCACCATCACCACAACTCGTGGGTGGCGTCACGAACAATCATCCCAAAACCAAATACCCGCATTCCCCGTGTGTAACGCCAGCCCCCCCTTGCAGAGCGACGTGAACCCCGGGTCCGTGAGAGGCTCGAGCCACCACCCGTAGAACACGAGCACGGATCCGAGCAACTCGGCGGCCGTAGCCGAGGCCGCGGGGCGGTACACTTGCTATTCATGTGACGATTCATGGAAAAAGTTGTTAAACTGGTGAGTTTTTGGCCTCTACCTATAGATTGCCGACAAATTTTACAGATCACATGATTTGGGAGATCCTTTGCAAGGTCAAAAAAGGACCAGGCTAGACAAGACTTAGAGGTCATGCGACCTGTAGAGCCACCCCGACTGGTGCTCAGAGGCAGAGTTGTGGCTGAGGATGCAGTTGTAGACATGCTTCCAGTACTCTGACTCTATCCAGGAAGGCGCAAGGTAACTTCTTCGTCAGTTGCATCCTCTTACTACGCCTCTGGTGACCTCCTCGAGTGCATGACTGTGGGTTGACAGTAAGTGGGATCTAGAACTTCATCATCAAGATCATCAAGCGTTGTGTTTGCACTCCCCTCGCCCTCAGACCTAAACTCGTCCTGCCCTGACTGAATAGTTAGGTTGTCATCTCAATCAGGTATCTGCATCTCATCGTCATCAGTATGTTCCTCATTGTCTTCACCAACAGGTGTTACAGTTTGGGAATGAGGGTGTACCGTATTTTTCGGACCGTATGACGCACTTTTTTCCCCCCAAATGCTGGGGGAAAGTTGGGGGTGCGTCTTATCGTCTGACTATAGGGCTGCGGCCGGGAATGAGGGTGCTGCGGGTCATCGGGGGCACGAGCAGGCTGTAGCAGCGCCTGCTCGTGACCACGTGGGCCTGCTCATTACATATGCACGCCCATCCTCCCGCCCATCTCTCAGCGCTGAAGCCGGCACTGACAGGTGGGCGGGAGGACGAGCGGGGACGAGCGGGGACGCGCGCATAGCAAAGAGGCAGCTGGATGATCACCCCTGGCAATTACAGCCTGGAGTGATCATGTGCGGCTGTATTCACTGCCCCCCGCGAGTCGTCGTCATCATCAGCGCGGGGTGCAGTGAATCAGTACAGTCACCCGTCCCCGTGTGTGGAGCTGTCCCCCTGCAGCACGCGATGTCTTCCTGTCTGTGCCGGTCAGCTGATCTGTGCTGATCAGCTGACCGGAACAGACAGGAAGACATCGCGATGCAGCAGGGGAACGGCTACACACACACACACACACACACACAGGTCAGTGGCGCAGAGAGGAAGATGATCGGTGCTGCAGGGAGTGAGGAAAAGGTGAGTATAAACGTTTATTTTTTTCTTTGTGCTATAGGATACAGGCCATATACCAGGATGGTATATGAGCACGATGGGGGCATATAGCAGGATGGGAGTATATGAGCAGGATGGATGGGGGGTATATGAACAGGATGGGGGGTATATGAACAGGATGGGGGTATATGAACAGGATGGGGGTATATGAACAGGATGGGAGTATATGAGCAGGATGGATGGGGGGTATATGAACAGGATGGGGGCATATAGCAGGATGGGAGTATATGAGCAGGCAGGATGGGGGTATATGAACAGGATGGGGGTATATGAACAGGATGGGAGTATATGAACAGGATGGGAGTATATGAGCAGGATGGATGGGGGAATATGAGCAGGATGGATGGGGGGTATATCAATAGGATCGGGATATATGAACAGGATGGGGTATATGAACAGGATGGGAGTATATGAGCAGGATGGGGGAATATGAGCAGGATGCTGGTATATGAGCAGGATAGGGGTATATGAGCAGGATGGGGGTATATGAGCAGGATGGGGGTTTATAGCAGGATCATATACAAGGCAGGAGGATCATTACCAGGATGGAGTACCTTAGTGGAGAATTTGGGGACATTACCCCCATAACAGTGTCAGCAGCAGATCCTCGCCCAATATCAGTGTGTCATGACCACATTTTTTGCTTAAAGTTTTATTTTCCCATTTTCCTCTAAAACCAGGGTGCGTCTTATAGTCCGAAAAATACGTTACATTATGCTCAGAAACTTGGTCATCAGGGCCAGAATCTGAGTCACTAAGCTTCTGGGCATCACTGCAGACCATTTCCTGGTGTGTACTCTGTACTGTAGCTTGGGAGCAGACCTCTGATTCCAAGGCTATAGTGTGACTGAACAGCTCTAGAGACTCAGCCATCTCTCTTATACCATAATCTGCAGGGCGGGTGGAGACTTGAGAGCTGGGAGAATGCAAGTGTGATTGGGATGACAACTCAGAGGACTGTTGTTTTTTGGATGTTGAAGTTGAGTTGGAGAAGAGGGCACTTGTTGGAGCACTTGAGATCCATTTAAGCATGTTCTTTTTTTGTGCATCATCTACCTTTGTTACAGTTGTTCAGGTCCGTAAAAAAGGGAGCACATCGGATTGTCCACGGAAAGTAGTAGACATCTTACTTTTGCTGGAAGATGGCCTATCTTCAGCAGATGTTAATGTAGCTTTCCCATCTTCCCCACGGACACAAACTTTTTTTCCTTTTCCAACACGCCTCTTCCCCTTTCCACCAGCATCTGTCTTTTTGACACTCATTTTGTTAGCAACAAGATTGGCCACTTAAAATGTGGATGCAAAAATTGAGAGTTGGTGTAGATTGCAGAGGTGGTCTAGCTTTATTGACAGCTGAAGAACCAACACTGACTATCACAGACAATTTTTGTATGCCCCTAACAGTGGCAGCACAGTTTGCAATTAGAATTGCGTATCAAAAATGGAAAGGTGTGTACAGTGCCCGGGTTCTATGGGTCAGTGGACAGGAAAGGAACAGTAACTTAGTATTCCAGACACTTTTAGGATGGCAGCAAAAGTGTCAGATGTTTGGGCAAATAATATTATGTGGAATAAGTGGGCAGGTGGGTACAGTGCCCAGGTTCTGTGGGTAAGTGGACAGGAAAGGAACAGTAACTTAGTATTTCAAATACTTTTAGGATGGCAGAAAAAGTGTCAGCTCTTTGGGCAAATAAAATTACGTGGCAAAATTGGGAAGGTGGGCACAGTGCCCAGGTTCTGTGGGTACCAGGACAGGAAAGGAAAACTAAATTACTATTCCAGACACTTTTAGGATGGCAGAAAAAGTGTCAGCACTTTGGGCAAATAAAATTGCGTGGCCAAAGTGTGCAGGTGGGTACAGTGCCCGGGTTCTGTGGGTACCAGGACAGGAAAGAACAGTAACTTAGTATTCCAGACACTTTTAGGATGGCAGCAAATGTGTCAGCTCTTTGGGCAAATAAAATTGTGTGGAATAAGTGGGCAGGTGGGTACAGTGCCCAGGTTCTGTGGGTCAGTGGACAGGAAAGGAAAACTAAATTACTATTCCAGACACTTTTAGGATGGCAGCAAAAGTGTCAGCTCTTTGGGCAAATAAAATTGCGTGGCAAAAGTGGGCAGGTGGGTACAGTGCCCGGGTTCTGTGGGTCAGTGGACAGGAAAGGAACAGTAACTTAGTATTACAGACACTTTTAGGATGGCAAAAAAAGTGTCAGCTTATTGGGCAAATAAAATTGTGTGGCAAAAGTGTGCAGGTGGGTACAGTGCCCAGGTTGTGTGGGTCAGTGGACAGGAAAGGAACAGTAACTTAGTATTCCAGACACTTTTAGGATGGCAGCAAAAGTGTCAGGTCTTTGGGCAAATAAAATAGCGTGGCAAAAGTGGGCAGGTGGGTACAGTGCCCGGGTTCTGTGGGTACCAGGACAGGAAAGGAAAACTAAGTTACTATTCCAAACACTTTTAGGATGGCAGCAAAAGTGTCAGCTCTTTGGGCAAATATAATTGCGTGGCAAAAGTGGTCAGGTGGGTACAGTGCCCGGGTTCTGTGGGTACCAGGGCAGGAAAGGAAGCCTCAGTTTCTATCCCTCCTAATGATGAAATGCAGCAAGGAATTCCCTGAGCTGAGGTACACAGACGCTGTTATCTAAAGCTGTATACAGCGTTTGCACGCACCTGCCTCGCAGCTATGGCTATGAACGCCTGGAAATCAGCCCTGAAAAGGGCTGAAATAACCATTAGTCCCTAATCCCTACAGCGCTGTGTAGCTTGCACTTTGTCTATAGCGCACACAGCAGGATTTGCGGCAGCAGCGTGAGCGGTGACTGTCACCCACACGCACAAAGGACATAATGGCGGTGACAGAGGAAATGGCCGTATTTTATAAGGCGAGGACATGTGCCATTCACAGCCTAGGACACATGCCCTTGCTTGTCTGGCAAAAATGCACATAGCTGTGTGTGTGTCTGTGATTGGCTGACATCCTTGCCCGCCCCACTGCACGCGCACTTAGGGGAAAAAAATGGCGATCGGCATCCTCTCAGCAGTGCACCACAGATCTAAACCGCGTCCCCCCCGCACACTATACGCTGAAATTTGATAGTGTGAATCACAGTGACTCACACTAGTGTGCTATGTGCGCACGTTGCGTACAGTTCACTGCAGAAATTTCTGCAGCGATCTGAAGAGCACATGTGCGCTTTAAATCGCTGCAGAAATGTCCGTAGTGAAAGCCGATTCCATGCGCTCTGCCTGCAGCTCCTGCCATAGACAGAGCAGGAGCTGCCGGCAAAGCGCAGGAAAGAAGTGACATGTCACTTCTTTTTACGCAGCGCTTCGGCAGTAGCCGAAGCGCTGCGCTCTTAAACGCCACGTGCACACGGCCCCTGCACAATCTCCATAGACTGTGCAGGGGACGCAGGACGCATGCAGTTACGCTGCGCTACAAAGCGCAGCGTAACTGCATGTATTTACGCAACGTGCGCACATAGACTTACAGTGAAAAGCCAGCTAGTAACTAGCTAGGCTTTTTGGTGATCGAACAGTTCTCGAACGTAACTCGAACTGTCGAGCTTTTAGCAAACAGCTCGCGTTCGAGTTCGATCTCGAGCACCCCCAAAAATCACTCGAACTTGAAATTGGCGAACCTCGAACATCGCTCAACTCTAATTATAAACACTAATACTAACCGAATTGTCTCTCCAGTACAGGAGACAAACTCTAGCGCAGCGCCACCTATTGGAAGTAGCAATCCTAAAAGTTAAATGTGGATTTTTAACAATCCTTTACATATAACTTAGGATATATATGCCAGATCAGAACCCCAATTTACAGACATGGTGTTTCGGGTGTTAGCCCCTTGTCAGTGCAAAGTATGGGGTGTCTGATCTGGCTCATGAGAAGCTTTGTGGGGACCACAGGGAACACTATTTTCCTTATGGAGACTTTGCAAGCCAGTCAGACTGCCAGTAAAGTAAGGGGACTTATAGCTGCCATGCCCCTCTGCAAAATATTCAAATTGTCTCTCCAGCACAGCAGACAAACTCTAGCGCAGCGCCACCTATTGGAAGTAGCGATCCTAAAAGTTAAATGTGGATTTTTAACAATCCTTTACATATAACTTAGGATATATATGCCAGATCATAACCCCAATTTACAGACATGGTGTTTCGGGGTGTTAGCCCCTTGTCAGTGCAAAGTATGGGGTGTCTGATCTGGCTCATGAGAAGCTTTGTGGGGACCACGGGGGAACACTATTCTCCTTATGGAGACTTTGCAAGCCAGTCTGGCTGCCAGTAAAGTAAGGGGACTTATAGCTGCCATGCCCCTCTGCAAAATATTCAAATTGTCTCTCCAGGACAGCAGACAAACTCTAGCGCAGCGCCACTGGAAGTAGCGATCCTAAAAGTTAAATGTGGATTTTTAAAAATCCTTTACATATAACTTAGGATATACAGTGGAACCTCGCTTAACGAGTAACCCACTTAACGAGAATTTCGCTTAACAAGCAAAGCTTTCTGTAAATTTGTAACTTGCTTTACGAGAAAGCTTTGCTGGATGAGCAAAATCCTCACTGCACACACTTCCGGTTTTGTACATCCACTGCGCTCTAACCCGCATGTGCAGTTCACACAAACACACACATGTACGCACAAACACACACGCATGCACACACATACAGTATTATGCTCATCTTACCTTCTGTTCCACCACCGGGCTCATGGTTCTTGTAGTTCCCGGGTACATCGCGGCGAACTAAAAGTACCATGAGGCCAGCGGTAGAACGGAAGGTAAGGTGAGCATATAATATGTGTACCTTCCGTTTCATCGCCCGTCTCCTGGGTCCTGTAGTGCGCCGCTCCGCTCCACTCCAGGCATCGGTATCCATAGCAACAAAGCAGGAACTTCCTGGTTCCTGTCACCGCTACTCAAAGGCAGCGCGCTGGCCAATCAGAGGCAAGTGGCTCTGTCTTTGACGTCAGCGCTCTGGCAGAGGAAGTTCCGCCCTCGTTGTTATGGTTACCTGATACACGTCCCGCACCAGAGAACAGCAAGTCCCAGGAGACCGGCGATGAAATGGAAGGTAAGGTGAGCATAATATGAGCGTGTGCATGCGTGCTTGTGTGTTTGTGTGTGTTTGTACGTGTTTGTGCATGTGTGGAATGATAGAATAGGGGACCAGGTTGGGACATTTAACAAGTTGTGGAACGAATTATCTGCATTGCAATAATTTCCTATGGGAAATCTTGCTCTGCTGAACGAGTAACTTGATTAACAAGCACAGTCCCAGAACGGATTGTTCTCGTTAAGCAAGGTTCCACTGTATATGCCAGATCATAATCCCAATTTGCAGACACAGTGTTTCGGGGTGCTTGCCCCTCGTCAGTGCAAAGTATGGGGTGTCTGATCTGGCTCATGAGAAGCTTTGTGGGGACCACGGGGGAACAATATTCTCCTTATGGAGACTTTGCAAGCCAGTCTGGCTGCCAGTAAAGTAAGGGGACTTATAGCTGCCACGCCCCTCTGCAAAATATTCAAATTGTCTCTCCAGGACAGGAGACAAACTCTAGCGCAGCGCCACCTATTGGAAGTAGCGATCCTAAAAGTTAAATGTGGATTTTTAACAATCCTTTACATATAACTTGATATATATGTCAGATCAGAATCCCAATTTCCAGACATGGTGTTTCGGAGTGCTTGCCCCTCGTCAGTGCAATGTATGGGGGTGTCTGATCTGACTTAATACTAACCGGGAACTTTTTTATTTTTTCTGTGTAATGAGTTGAAGCTTTCATTGTGAACACTTTATATGATATTTTAAATCACATTTATCCTGTGCTCTACACTCAGCAGTGAGTAGTTATTATGGAACAAGCTGCAAATATTGATAAAGCATTAAGGATTCTTAAAGATAGTGAATTGTATGAGAAATAATCACAGGAAAGTCTTTCAGTTCTGTGAGATTCCTGGCTCGTCTTTCATGCACTGCTCTTTTGCGGTCTAGCCACAGATTTTCAATGATGTTCAGATCAGGGGACAGTGAGGGCCATTAGAAAACCTTCAGCTTGTGCCTTTCCAGGTAGTCGCTTGTGGATTTTGACTTGTGTTTAGGATCACTAATTATTTGTATAAACCATCCTTTTTTCAGTTTCAGCTTTTTTACAGACGGTGTTATGTTTCCATCAACAATTTAGCAAGCCGGGGTACAGAAATAAAAAATTTAATTTTTAATAAATTTCCTTAAAAGGAAGCAGGAGATCCTTACTTCATAATAAAATGTTATCGTAAAAATGCCAGCCTAACAACAATTCCCCTTCAGCATGAGGAAAGGGGGGGTGGGTTACAAATAGCCAGGAAAAAATTCCTAAAGATAACAAAGCTGTGGTGTGCTGACCTATGCAATCTGTAAGCAGGGTAGCTCCTCGTCTGAAGAGGAATGAGGTGGTGACTGGAACAAAAGGATCCTCCAGCGGGAGGCTGAATGGATTTTTAGATTAAGAACCGTCAATCCCCATGGTTTAAACTAGACCCTTTCTTTCGCACCCATTCTGTAAGCTTAGGACAGTGTGAGTCAGGAGAGTCAGCCGTCGGACGAGCGGGGGCGCCATCCACCATCTGTTTTAGGGTGCCAACCTCCGCTGTTAGGTAGGGGTTGGTAATTTTTCAAGTTAGTAGTAGTGGTGAAGGTGTAGGTAGGTTCTCTTTCCCCCCTCTTTTCTGCCCTCCTTTATCTAGCCCCTGTTATGGCGGGTTTGTAAATTAGGGTTATATTAGGGCCCTCCAGTGTTGTCTCCTCCTCACCTGGTCCTCTACTATGTTATTGCCTTTGTTATTTTGGACTCTATTTTTCTCTCCCCCTTCCTTTCCCCCCTCTTTTTGCTTTTAATGAATTCCATCAGTGAGTCTCTGGGCTAGAGCTATTCACCATGTATCTGGTATAATGTGTGAATGACGGTCTTATCTGCCATTTTACACTTGCCGGCTCTAAGGCATTGGAGCTGGTGCAGCCCTGCTAGCAGATGTCATTCTGTCATAGTGTGCACTGCAAAAAGCCCGACGTTTAATGGTTAAAGTCCTCCTTCATTGTCTGAGGAGGCATGACGTATTGCAGTATTCTCTGCGCACGCGTCAGCAACGTCACATTATGTGACGTATGAAGTTCAAGCGTGCGCTTCACTGTGCGACCCAGAAATGTGAGGGAGGTGGCACGGATGCAGCGTCACACGCGGGCAGCTGATCAGGGATTTAAAGATGGCAGGAGCAGTTCAGCTGTGCGCAGTGTTTTGGAAGGCCCGCTGCTGCCGTCCGGTGAGTCCCTGTCAGAAATTTTCTTAGCGGTTTGCCTGTTAAATTGATCCTTTACAGCAAGTACCTTATGTGTGTTGTTTATATGTTTATTTCTTCAGCATGTTTTGTCCAGTCCTTGTGAATGAGGACCGACACCTAAACTCCCCTGACGATTACTAGCGTATGAAACGCGTTGGGAGAACAGGGACACCAGGACCTCAACTCTAGAATAAGGGGACCATATGATCTGTCCAGTTAAGGACCATTGGGATGCCCAGGATGTTTTGAGGATCCTTTTTTGAAGGTGGATGGATCACATTTGTTTGGGTGAGACCATTCCATTTTTCTTAAGTCAGTGTTTTCTGGACCCTGTGGTACTGTATTAGTCCAGTTCACTGCTGGTAGCTAACCTGCTTACAGATTGCATAGGTCAGCATACCACAGCTTTGTTATCTTTAGGAATTTTTTCCTGGCTATTTGTAACCCCCCCCCTCCTTTCCTCATGCTGAAGGGGAATTGTTAGGCTGGCATTTTTTTTGATAACATTTTATTATGAAGTAAGGTTCTCCTGCTTTCTTTTAAGGAAATTTATTAAAAGTTACATTTTATATTTCTGTACCCCGGCTTGCTACTCTGATTTATTTTTGATTGTGGTACTATACCAGTGGCTATTCTTATTGCATCAACAATTTGTTGACGTTTCATTGAATCATTTTTTCCCTCCACCCGTGAAATGTTTCCCGTGCTATTGGCGGCAACATAACTCCAAAGCATGATTGATCCACCTCAATGCTTAAATGTTGGGATTATGTACTTTTCCTGAAATTCTGTGTCCTTTTTTCTCAAAACATACGTTTGATAATTGTGGCCAAATAGATCTATTTAACCTTATGTGTACATAGAACTTGTTTCCAAGTGCAATAGACTTGTTTAGCTGTTTGTTTGCAGACTTCTGAAGCTGCATTTTATGGTGAGGATGCAGGAAAGATTTCCTTCTGATGACTCTTCCATAAATGCCATATTTGTGCAGGTGTCTCTGAACAGTAGAACATTTCACCACCACTCTGCTTAATGTTCCTAAAGGTCTTTTACAGTCAACAGGGTTCTGATTTGCCTCTCTAGGCATCCTGCGAGCAGCTCTCACAGAAATTTCGGTTGTCTTCCATACCTTTTGTTGACCTTTACTATTCATGTTAATTGCCATTTACTTTCTACAGGAGGACATCCATACATAGTAGACTGCAAGACAGAGAACACGGTGCCTCCATCTGTACCATTACAGTCAATAGCCCCATCGGCGCAAGCTTCAGAAACCCATTTTGTTGGGGAGTTCGGATAGAGGCCCCAAAATCGACCAGTGAATGTAGGTAATAAAGCCGTGTGAAAGCAGCCTAACTTTATGTCATTTAGAAATATTTTAATCTTAGCTTGCTTAACTGTTCACAATTATAGTAATTTTGACCAGGGGTGCCCAAACTTTTACATGCAACTGTACATATATGCCATTAACTTGAGATATAAAATCCCAATGACAGGTTTCCTTTAAATTCCATGAGTCTCATGAGTTAATAGCTGATATTCAGAAAATGTTTTAGATTGTGGAAATTCTCACATTCCTAACTTGCTGCTGCTGTCTACAAGTGAGCCAAGGACAGATATGCTTCGAGTACAAAAATGTGATTTCAATTTGCTACACAATAATCTAGCTGCTTATTTACATGTACTTGTCTATTTGCTGTTACTTTTTATAATTTTTTGGTAATATATATGTATTACTCCCAAGTAGTGATGAGTGAGCCTGAACAGTTCAGGGTTCATACTGGATACACGGTGTCCAGGGATTGAACTTGAACAGACTTTTAAAAAAAGACTGTGTCTGAGTTTGAAGTTCAGGTACTGTTTGTATGCTAATAAAATTTGTTGAAAGGCTGTAGCCAATTAACAAGCTTTATTGCATGAGGAAGATGCCTGTACACTTTTGTCAACAATAAAGAAAATAAAAATTGATGTGGGCTCTTGCTTATTTTTGATAATCAGTGCAGGTAAAGCAGACAGATATGGGCTGCAACCTTAAGCTGTCTGCTTTACCTTGTCTAATTATCAAAGATAGCGGGGATCCAAAGCTGTATTTTTTTAAGTTATTAAATAATTAAAAAAAACAGCATGGGGTCCCCTTATTTTTTATAACCAGCCAAAATAAAGTAGATAAATGGGGTTGGTATTATCAGACTGGGAAGGGCCATGGTTATTTGGCCCTTCCCAACCTAAAAATATCAACCTGCAGCTGCTCCAGAAGTGGTGTATCCATTAGATGCAACAATTCTGGTGCTTTCCCTAGCTCTATTTGATTGCCCTTGTGTGATGGCAATTGGCGTAATACTTTGGGGTTTATGTCAACTGTGAATAGACAGCTGGCTGGTTAATAATGGAGAGGTGTCTATCTGACACCCCCATTACTAACCTGGGAAGCATAGAATTAAAAATCACACACACTGGAATAAATAGTTTATTTGAATAAACACTCCCCCACATGCCCTTGTTCACCAATGTATTTAAAAAATGTTCCGATGAAGCTTCGAGGTAAAGCAATTGAGGCGTAAAGACTCCCCCACACTTCCTTGTTCATCAATTTATTAATTCAAAAGGAATCCTGGAAATTTCGATGTAATCCAATGGAGTAATGTCCCACGACAACCATCATTTCCTATGGAGCTTAGTTTTGAGAACATTCTCAGAACAAGACTCCATAGGTCACTGTCAGTGAGCTATAGGTATGGAATGTCTCACGATCATGATCAATTCCAGGTATGCTGCTCAGTGACCTATGGAGCCTCGTTCTCACAACGTTCTGAGAAAGAGGTTCCGTAGGAATTAATGGACATGATGGAACCCTTACTGCGTCACTGATTGTGACACTCTTGAACTACGCAGGCTTGCACACATCATCACATATGGCGCGCACAGAGAAATAAAGGTGATGTATTTCCAGTTTGATGATGATGAGCGCCGCCGAATAAATAGAGCCTCATGTACATTTTGTAGGTTATCAGATAAGCCAGACATAGATGTAGGAGCACCTGTAAAGGCCACTTTACACACTACGATTTATCTGGCGATATGTTATCGGGGTCATGGTTTTCGTGACGCACTTCCGTCATCGTTAGCAACGTCATTGCGTGTGACACCTACGTGCGACTCCAAACGATCGCAAATAGGGTGAAAATCGTTGCTCGTTGACATGTCGTTCAGTTTCAAAATATTGTTCGTCATTTGGAACGTAGCAGACATATTGCTACGTTTGACACCCTGCCAACGACGAACAACATCCACACGACCACCTTGGTCAAACATATATACATATATCGCTGAACGATGTAGCGTCGTTTGTGAGATATGTATGCATGACCGCTACAAAACGACCTATGAGCGATCTCAGCAAATCGTAAAAACGATCTGGGCATGTCACATCGCTGAGATCGCTAGCGATATCGTTGTATGTAAAACAGCCTTTACTCATCAATTTCAAGGAAACCATATTCCACATGTCATTCTTATATAAAAATCCTACCTACATTATTCCTTGATGCACTTGGATACTTATACAGTGTCCCACTCCACTATAGATACATTATAGGAAATACAAAATGGATACAGCCGCACACTAAATGCCATCAATGTATAAGGGAACTCTGGTACTGCATTACTGCTATATGAAAAAATTAGATTTTTAGTTTATGAATTGGCCAATGCATGTAAGCCCGGAAACCAAACCGCAAGGTAAATCTCAATATTCCGGGTCCCTAACTAAAATGCCACTATCTAGGTTAAAAACATCCTTGTCTGGGCAGCTAGACTAAAAATCTAACTTGAAATGCCACTATCTGGACTAACCTCCATGTCTGGGCAGCTAGGACTCCTGGTATAAGGATCATGAACACAGCCTGGTTTATAGGGCGGAGTGCTCAGTCAGAAAAAAACTCACTATAGATACACTATAGGGATTTTATCTTTTTTTTCTATGTATCTGGACCAAATATATCAAAATATTAGTGATCTGGAGATATGACATTTGTCTCTTTGTAAGAAAGAATGAGCTTGCTGTATTTATTATCATATATGACTGCATAACCTTAAAATATTTTATATGCCACTGTTATGTCTTTGTTTATATTACTTTACTTTGTGTAATTTATGGTTTGTTTGTTTTTTTTGTCAGTGATATTGTGAACAATACTCGTGAGGTTTGAAACGTCGCCCTATTTGTCGTTGCTCCTTTGCACCTTTCTCTTTGTCCACCATATATGTACAAAGAAAATACAAGTATTTGCAATTTCAACCAGAGTGTGCAGTGAATACTTCTACTTATCATTTATGGGACTACATATCCCATCTACCAGCATCTCAACACCTTGACCGAGTGCACACCAATTATATTCTTCTGGATACAAAATATATACATAATAAAAGTGCATGACATAACAAAATATATAGTACATCACAGTGGTGCACATGATGTAAAAAAATGGGATTTGCATAGAAAAAAACAACTTATATACCAGATAGCAGTGGTGTAGCATAGGAAGGCACAAGGGCAGGTAGCCATGGGCACACAATTCTTAGAGGTGCAAAATTTTAAAAAAAAGAAAGAAAAAAGTGCAACATTCTTATTTTTCTTTTGAAAATGCTACAGCCCCTAGAACTTGGTTTTCTGCCATTCAAGATTCTTATTAGGTAAAAGACACTTTGATTCAGCAGGCTCCTGTAATAGAGCCATGGACTCCTTGCACCACACTCTCAATCCTGTAGGCCACAAGCTGCTTTCGACCTACGGCAGACATGACATCATCATTTTTATATATAAACCTACAACTTCCGTTAGAGGGAGGGTCTCATTAAGAACAACAAAACCAAAAAGAGTCCCAGTGGCCAAGGCACCAAAACAAAAGTTCTTAGTGAAATACAAAAACTATTTTAATAAATTATACGTGACATAAGGACAGACAGTAGTGACGAATAAGATCTTAATCCTGACGAAGCCATGTCCGGTGAAACGCGCGTCGAGGCTCTGCCCACCGCCACCTGCTCTGCCTGCTAGCACTTGGCACATATAGGGAGAGTAACACATGGGTGACTATAATTTGTCTATTATCTATTACATGATCTCCCCATCCTCAGGCTTCTGTTTTTTTTTTACATTAACCCTCTCACATCTAGCAGCTCTATTACATCTGCAGGTGGGGTTTGTGCAATTTTGTGTCTGGCGATGGCAAGATCTTACTCGTCACTACTGTCTGTCCTTATGTCACATATAATTTATTAAAATAGTTTTTGTATTTCACTAAGAACTTTTGTTTTGGTCTTTATTTTGCCAGTGGTCTCCGACTTTATCTCTTTTATTGGTGCCTTGGCCACTGGGACTCTTTTTTGTTTTGATGGCATCATCATTTTGTTGCAGGTGGCCTAATGCCATTTTTTTCAACCAGTATTGTGTGCAAAGTAACACAGAAATTATCCAAGTTTAAACTTTTTTTTTTGTGGGGGATGGCACAAAGGTGGCAGTACTACTTTTGGAGGAAGCATTCAGGCCACTCATTACTTTTTAGGAGGGCAGTAAGGGGGTATTAATGCTTTCTAAATGAGGCATCAGCAGGCATAATATGGTTTAACGGTGCTATGCCACTGCCAAATGGTACCCTCATGTGCGGGGTCAACAGTAACCCAAAGCAACTAACATTCAATACTAAAGTCCCAGAGAGTTTAAAATATAACAGTGAGGCTTAGGTTGCAATAATCCTTATATTTACTGTTTGTGGGTGTTGTGGGCTCATTTTAAAATGTCTTCCATTCCTACAATCCCAGCAACTGCAGAGAATTAATCTGTCAAGAGGTTTTTGCTAAGTAATCTGACAACAGTATGAGGTAGGGCTGAGACCCTGATTCCAGTGATTTAACACTTACAGTAGTTTAATAGGCGCAGTCACCATGATAAAGTTACAGCATTCTCTAATGCTTATCTGTCAGAGCACAATTGTTGAGCTGTGTATAACTCCGTCCACATCCCAGCTTTTCCTTATAGCGACAGAAAGCGATCAATCAGTGGTGGGGTTTGACCAGGTTGGACCAAATAAGTGACACATCGCTGTTAACAGGGCCTCTGTTCCCTAGTTATGGTGCTCCCAGATTACATAGCAGGGTTTTGCTAACAAATTCTTTTTAGGCTGGAATCAGACTTGCGTGGGACTCATACGAGGATCGCATCACATTGCCTGGACCATCCGGCGGTTCTCCTGACAGGAGTGTGTCAGCTTCCTGTATTTCTATAAAAAACCAAGGAGAAAAATTGTATGAAAAATACCCTGAATATAAATAAATAAATTGCAAGTGCTTAATAACAGGGTACTTAGTGTATACATTTTTGCAAAAAGGTAAAAAGCTGTCTCACCTCGTCACGGTGTACCCATCTGAGACAGTCCCTAACCTACTGAAGTTAAAAACGTTATCAATACCTGACTTGTGTCATGTCAGAACTCCAATATGGATGGTGGCAAGTGGTTAGCTGTGTCCCAGATAAAATACACAGCTAACCACAGCAAAGTGAGACGCAATCAGCTGTTTTCTCCTTGGTTTTTTCTAGTCTTAAGGCTGCAATTCACATGCTTAATGTTGCATGTTTACTGAACATTGTTTCAGCTCAGGTTTTTGTGTTTTTCCTGTATTTCTATGCAGCTGACCTGCTCCTGTCTGGAGAGCTGCCAGCTACTCTGGGCAATGCGATGCGATCCTTGCACGAGTCACACGCAGTTGTAACTCCAGTCTTAGGATAGACATCAAAGTCTTGTAAAAGTCTTGTAAAAACCTCGCATTTATGTTCAGATTTAACATATTGCTTATTTCTGAAACACAGCCTAATCCTTAACCTATTTATGGAAACGTGCCAAAAAGAAGGTTCTCATTATGACATAAGGCCAAGATAAACAAGTAAAGTTTTGGGTGCGATGAAGAATTAGACTTGTCTGCCAGAATATCTTTTGGGCATTAATTATTTAATGATTGCGACCAATTTAGAGTTTTATCAAGAGGCAACTGTCTATTATGTTGCCTGCAGGTACAATATTAGTTCTTAATAGACAGTGGTACCTCATGTTACCTTTATATACTTGTTTGGTTAGTTTGCATTGTTTGAGTATGTTTCAAGTCAAACCAAGCATGCAGACTCGTATCTTTTCCCAGACAGTCCCAGATGGGGTTGAGTTAATCTTACAATAATTAAAGGGTGATTATTATGATCCATGTGTAATACTGTAGTTATGGTTTCATTCTCATCCATCCAGTTTTCTAACACATACTCTATTACTAACATTTCATCTAACACACCGCATCATCATATAGTCAAAAGACCATGATGACATGGTAATAAGAAACTGTATGGACAAAACTGGGTTGTAATATTATTTTCTATATTCTTTTACTAGTATCACCAGAATGATCTGATCTGTTCCTACAAAAGACCTCCATATATTTTACCATACTGTCATTAACCATAATATCAAACTATATCGACTTTACGATAAATATATATTTTATTTCATACACAATTTCAACATGATATTACAAGGATACAAAAATGGGCAGAATGAAGTATAAAAACGTGCACATATAAAAGCTGCAAAACTGCAGGGGGTGTGTCTGAAGAAACAGCGTCTGGGGGAAGCAGTAATATATAAATGATAATCATCACAGCCCTCCATAAATAAAATACAGATCACCATGTTAACATGTAGGCAGGTCACTCATATGAGAGATCAATTGTGGACATAAAGCATCAATGATCAAAAAATGATACAGATATCACCAGATGTAAATACACCTATTGTTATTGGTAAGTATCACAACGATGAATCGGTAGCGAAACGCGTCGAGGTGCAGGGTGGTGTGTCTGCACGGGGTCTGTGGTGACACCTGGGTAATTTATTATACCTGTACTTGGTCCTGGGTGGTATTGCACTCCTCCAATTGTGACAGGCCTTGGCACTTTCAGCGGACTGTCAGCATGTTTCCTTATAGTTTAAATGTGTTTTGCACCGGTCATCTAAATTGTGATACTTACCAATAACAATAGGTGTATTTACATCTGGTGATACCTGTATCTCGACTGACTGTCCCACTGTCTACCCACACTCCCAAGGTCACCATCTCCTCGCCCAGGTCTGGTCTCTTCCACCCAGTTGGCTGCCTGTTATCTCTCAGTGCCCAGCCCTGTCATCTGGCTGGGTGAGTCTCCCAGCCGGGTACAGCGAGTGTAAATGTCCTGGTGTGCTAGTGTGTGTAGTGTAGTGTAGTGTGTGTGTAGTGGCTGGCACAGTTATGTTGGACTTGGGCTGTTACCTTATTTTTGTGGCACCTGGTTACCGCAGGGGCGTCACAAAAGCATTTAGTGAAGTGGGAGGGGTCACTTTGCATGTGATTAGTCACAGAAGGGCATATTAACAAATGTTTATAGACACAGAAGCTGTAATCAGCTCCCTACTCTGCCAGAAGTCATGATTAATGGAAGTCATTGTGTAGGGGGGTCGTGGTTATGCCCACCCCTTCAGAAGTAGCTGCCACACTGATGGACTATGTATAATGTGTAAAATGTAAGTGTAATGTATAATGTGCATGTGGATTGTATAAAAAGCCACCAGGTGGCAGTGTTGCAGCATGGTTGTCCTGGCACCTGGGCGAGCAGGAAAAGAGTTAAGGAAGAGGAGGAGAGCAAGGTGATATAGGAACGGTGATGTAGTAAGTAGACAGCAGAAAAGTCCCTGGAAAAATGTAAGAGATATAATCCCCACTATGAAGATTCTAATCCTATTTGTTACCCCTGCAGCTGTGACACGCGGGATGTGGTCTATATTGATGAACCGCGTCACCTAAGGAGAGGGGTTTAGTCCTACAGTCGGGAGTCTGGCATCTGTTTCGTCTGGCTGCTAAAACCCAAAGAATTCCTTACTCACGGAAAGGTCAGTGCGTCCTCAGGTAGAAGAATATGGCTGGATGGCCTGGGCACATATGGAGAGCCCTGTAGGTTGCGGTCCTTCTTGCTTTGCAGCGTCCCCTGTGGGTGGGGTGAAGTGGCCCAATGGATTTCATGACCCAGTTCATGCCAGTGTGATGTTTAGTGATGGAAGGAGAGGCCTAGAGGTGACAGAAAGTGCCAAGGTGCCAGAGATACGGACTGCTGCTAAATTATATATTAGCAAAAATATGTAAGGAACCCCTATGGGAAGAATACCGGTACCGGCAAAGCGAGGACCGACATGTTGCTGAACAAAATGGAAAATAAAGTTGTTTTATTCTTGAGAAAAGAGACTGTTACTGGACTTTATTTCCGGAGAATGTGAATGTGGTGTCGCCTGCAACTGATACGGCATCCTCCTGTGTGTGGTGCTGTGACAGGGAGGCAAGGGGTTAATGACAGGCTGTGCTGTGACCTGTTGTTCCCCCTGCACTTATGACTACAATCACTGCCTGCCCCATGCTTTCCAGCACAATTGCTCCATCCAGTGCCCACTGCTGCATCAGATCGAAGAGGGGACAGCTGTATGCTGGACAGGGAGCCTGGATTTGGTGCGTAAAACTGTCGGGGCGGGGGCCAGTTTCCCCGTCGCGGGGGCTGCTCGGGGAGATCACGCTCGGATCCAGTGCCTTCTCCTCGGTGGCTCGAGTGGGCCGGACCCGGGGCTCGAGCAGCGCTCCTCGCCCACGAGTGAAAAGGGGAATTGGATTTTTGGGATATATAGAGTTCATGACACCACCCACGGGTTGTGGTGATGGTGGGCACCACCGCTGCTGGTGACAGGGTTCCTGGGAGCGATGGTGGGGAGCAGCTAGGTGTTGACCCCTCCGTGGATAAGGGCTGTTGGTCCCGGGGCCTGGTAGGAGGAAGGGTTCCGTAGAATGGGTTTTGGCAGGGTGCAGGCTTGCGGTGCAGCGCAGCGCAGTGCCGGATGGCACAGGTGTACTCACGCAGACACAGATGGACAGAGTCTCTGGTAAACCAAATGGCTGGATGGACGGGGCCCGCAGCCGGCTGCAGTGTTCTCCCTGGATGGGTTGATGGTGGCTGTCGTTTCCCTGCACCTGTGTTTTGTATCTTGACTCCAATGCCTGGGCACCGGTAGTCCGCTCCCCGGCATATACGTGACAGAGGAGCCGTTTACCCGCAGACGCTGGCCCTATGGATCTCTGGCCCTTGGCGGTGGCGCTTATCCAGAACGGTTGGGCTGTTGCCTTCAATCGGGACTTGGGTGGGAATGAACCCCTGAGGTCCAGACCGCAATCAGTAAATTTGACTAAAGGTCGGCTTCAAGCCTAGTCGGGGTCTGAGTACCCTGCCTGGTGCTTGGCTCCAATCGGCTCCCCGGTTCAGTACCGGCGGGTCACCGCCCGACCCCGGTCCTACAGTTCCGCTGACCGTCACCAACTCATGCAGACGGCCACCACCGTCTGCCTACCTTGCTGGAAGTGCCTGGGCTCCAACACAGACACCAACGGTTTCACTCCTCACTCTCTACTAACCACAACTGGACTGCCTACTGTGTTTTCCCGCCTCCAGGCCTGTGAACTCCTCAGTGGGTGGGGTCAACTGCCTGACTCCGCCCCACCTGGTGTGGACATCAACCCTGGAGGGTGGCAACAAGGATTTAATGTGTGACTGGTGTGACCTGTCCAGGGAAGGAGGGGTGTATGATGTTGTGTCTGTGACTACCTGGCTAGGCCAGGGCGTCACATAACCTGTTAATTATTTTTATTCTATTATTTTTAATTTTTATAGAATGAAAACTAATATACCTAGGGCCTGAGATGACATTCAAAATGGAGCTGGCTAGAGGGACCTAACGGTCTGATTATGGAGACATGCCAAGGGGGCCTCGCTATGGGAACATAAGAGGGCCTGTGAGTACATTACATGAGGGGCTGGCTCTTTGGATGTAAGAGGCTGGCTATAAAAACATAAGAAGGGCTGATTATGGGGGCATAAGGGGATGACAATGAGGATATAAGAGGGCTTGTGAGGACATTACAAGAGGGGCTAATTATGAGGATGTAAGAGGCTGGCTATGGAACATAAGAGCAGCTGTGGTGTCATTACAAGAGCGTCTGGCTATGGAGAAATAAGGGGCTGGCTATGGGGACATTACAAAAGGGAATGACTATAGGAACATTACAAAAGGGGAGTGGTTATATGAGTTGGCTATCCGGATATTACAAGAGGGGCTGGCTATGGGGACTTAAGGGGTTGGCTATAGGTACATAAGGAGCTTGATATGGGGACATTACAAGAAGTTATGGCTAAGGGGACATAAGGAGCTGGCTACAGGGACATTACAAGAGGGGATATCTATGGGAACATAAGAGACTGCCTGTGGGGACATTACAAGAAGGGCTAGTTGTGAAGACATTAAAGAGGGGCTGGCTATGGGGACATAACAAGCTGGCTATGGAGAAATTAAACAACAAATTGTAATGTGTATGTTCACTTGTTAACCTTGCAAAATTTGGGGCTAAAAAGTAACATTTTCATTTTTTCCTTCCACATCGTTTTAGGTCGTGTGAAGCACCTAAAGCGTTAATAATCTTTTTGGATGTGGTTTTGGGCAGTTTGATGGGTGACATTTTTAAAATGGTGTAACTCTTGGGTGTCTTCTGGCACCTTGGCCTCTTAAAGTCATTTCAAATGTGTTATGGTCCCTAAAAAAATGGTTTTGTAAATTTTGTTTGAAAAATTACAAATTGCTGATGAACTTTGAACCCTTCCAACTTCCTAACAAAAAAAAATGAATTTTTAAAAATTGCGCTGGTGTAGACATAAGGGAAATGTTATTTATTAACTGTTTTGTGTAACATATCTCTCTGGTTTAAGAGCAAAAAAATTCAAAGTTTGAAATTACAAAATTTTCACCAAATTTCTGATATTTTCACAAATAAATACAAAAAATACTGTCATTACTTTACCACTATCATAGAGTATAAAAAAACGTTCTCAGAATCACTGGAATCCGATGAAGCGTTACAGTTATTACCTCATAAACGGACAATGATCAGAATTTAAAAAAAATAATGGTCAGGAAGGGGAAAACAGGCTGGGGGTGAAGGGGTTAAAATTATTTTCAAGATAAAGGAGAGAATATCCACCTAAACTTAAAATACTCAGTGGAAAGGAAGGAGTGTGTAAGTAAAGGTACACATTGTCATCTGTAATAGATAAAAATTAACAAACGTATGCCTCAGTGCATTAGAGGTTAAAACCTAAATGGAAAGCAGATGTGAGCACACAGAGCAGACGGTGGGAATATTGTTATTATTACTATTAAGACACATCTTTATTAATACATTAAGAAATGAAATACACAGAAGGCATTAGTCATAAAGATAACACAAGATTGCAGAAATATAGACAGAATAGACAAGAATGTACACTCTACAATTTCAATATCTACCACAAGATAGCAATATATAACCACATGTGCAAAAAAATGTATATATATACATATATATATATATATATATATATATATATATATATATATATATAATTATTATTTATTATTATAGCGCCATTTATTCCATGGTGCCTTACATGTGAAAGGGGTATACATAATAGGGAGAAGTACAATAATCATAAACAATACAAGGCACATACAGGTACAGGAGGAGAGAGGACCCTACCCGCGAGGGCTCACAGTCTACAAGGGATTGGTGAAGATACAGTAGGTGAGGGTGGAGGTGGTCGTGCGGCGATATGTTAGTCTGAGGGTTACGGCAAGTTGTAGGCTTGTTGAAAGAGGTGGGTCTTCAGGTTCATTTTGAAGCTTGTGTCAGGTTTCCAGGTTTTCCAGTTCTCTTTTGAATGAGCTTGCCCTCGGTTAACATGGAGTTTACTGTTCTGTTGCCCTACTTCCTGTCCAGCTGCTTAAAAGGCCGCCTCTAAGCCTAGTCCAGTGCCTGAGTATACTGCTTGCTGTGTGCTCCTGCTTTGCTGCTGCTAATCCTGATTGCCTTTGGATCCTCATAAAGACTACCGACCGACCGACTCTGGACCTTACCCGGTTTCTCTAAGCTGTGCCCGGATTCCGTCTGCCATCTTCGGTCAGCACTCTGCCCGGTTCTCTCTGGTTCGTAACCACTCTGGACAATCATTCCGTACGGACACTCCTGGACTTTTACCGCTTGCCCCTTGTGTCCCGGCTGCGGCGCATTTAGGCCTTCCGGGGTGATTGCCGGACAGTCCCTGTATAGGGGTTCGCTCTGGTGGTCTCCCTGGGGGAGTCCGGTGCGTGGCCCCGGGAATTCCCTTCTCTCCGTTTCGGAAAGGTATTTTGTGTATTTGTACTGCTGTGTTTTCCGTTGTGTATCTACCGTGGTTACATATTATAAAACATCTTGTACCAGGAACTCGTCTCTGATTGTCATTGCCCTACGCTATCGAAATCCTCAGAACATATATAAGTATTACAGCTTGTCAAGGTAGGCGAGATTCTGATATGTTGTGGCAGAGCACTCCAGAGTATGGGGGAGGCACGCGAGAAATCTTAGATGCGATGGTGGGAAGAGGAGATGAGAAGGAGTAGAGAAGGAGATCTTGTGAGGATCAAAGGTTACGAGCTGGTAAGGACTGAGAGACTAGGTCACAGATGTAGGGAGGAGACAGGTTGTGGATGGCTTTGTAGGTCATGGTTAGAGTTTTGAACTGGAGTCGTTGGGCAATGGGAAGCCAGTGAAGGGATTGGCAGAGAGGAGAGGTCAGGGAGTAGCAGGGAAACAGGTGGATTAGCCGGCCAGCATAGTTTAGAATAGATTAGAGGGGTGCGAGACTGTTAGAAGGGAGGCCAAAAAGCAGGAGGTTGAAATAATCCTGGCGGGAGATAATAAGGGCATGTTCTAGGGTTTTTGCAGCTTCTTGGGAACGGAATGTACGGATCCTGGAAATATTTTTGAGTTGGAGGCGGCAGGAGGTGAAGAGGGCTTGGATGTGGGGCTTGAAAGAGAGATCAGAGTCTAGAGTTAAGGCTACTTTACACACTGCGATATCGGTCCCAATATCGCTAGTGTGGGTACCCGCCCCCATCTGTTGCGCGACACGGGCATATCGCTGCCCGTGCCGCACAACATCGCCCAGAGCCGTCACACATACTTACCTGTCCAGCGACGTCGCTGTGACGGGCGATCCGCCTCCTTTCTAAGGGGGCGGTCCATGCGGCGTCACAGCGACGTCACTGAAACGTCACTGAACCGCCGCCCAATCGCAGCGGAGGGGCGGAGATGAGCGGGACGTAACATCCCGCCCACCTCCTTCCTTCCTCATAGCGGCCGGGAGGCAGGTAAGGAGAGCTTCCTCGTTCCTGCGGCGTCACACGGAGCGATGTGTGCTGCCGCAGGAACGACGAACAACCTCGTTACTGCTGAAGTAACGATAATTGGGAATGGACCCCCGTGTCGCCGATTAGCGATTTTGCACTGTTTTGCAACGATGCAAAATCGCTAATCGATGTCACACGCAACGGCATCGCTAATGCGGCCGGATGTGCGTCACGAATTCCGTGACCCCAACGACTCCGCATTAGCGATGTCGTAGCGTGTAAAGCCCGCCTTACTCCCAGGCAGTGAGTATGTGGGACTGGGGAAAGTGAGCAGCCATTGACATTGATGGATATGAGAGTTGGGGGGGTAGAGTGAGGAGAAGTGATGTTCAGTTTTAGGAATGAAGCAGAGAAAAAGGATCAAATAGCAGACAGACATTGTGGGATTCTGGTTAGTAGGAAGGTGATGTCAAGTCCAGAGAGGTAGATCTGTGTATCATCAGCGTAGAGATGATACTGACTGCTGTGGGATTCTATGAGCTGTCCCAGGCCGAAGATGTAGATGGAGATCAGCAGGGGTCCTAGAACTGATCCTTGGGGGACACCGACATATAGGGGGCGAGATGAAGAAGTGGTGTGAGGAGGGAGACGCTGAAAGTTCAGTCGGTTAAGCATAAGGAGATCCAGGATAGGGCCAAGTCTGTGATGTCCAGAGATGAGAGAATTTGTAGTAGAAGAGAATGGTCTCCTTTGTCAAAGGCAGAGGACAGGTCCAGGAGGAGGAGGATAGAGTAGTGTTGCTTGGCTTTGGCGATGGAATGATGCAGTCAGAAGTCAGATTGTAAATAGTCAAAGAGGGTGCAGGAAGCTAAAAGTTGTTAGTGATAGGTTGAAGAGATGGGTTAGGGTTGCGATGGAGACTTTAGTGAGATTGGGGATGAGGTGGGATGGGAGCGGATCAAGCAGGCAGGATATGAGATGTGATCTTGAGAGTAGAGTGGAAAGATGATCTTCTGTCATGGTGGAGAAGCTGGAATTTGAGGAAGAAGGCTGAGTAGTTGTTAGGAGGGGCTGTGGTGATTGTGTTCCAAAGCTTGCTCTGATGTTGTCAATCTTCTGCTTGAAGAAAGAGGCAAAGTCTTTAGATGGGATGAGAGGAGAGGGAGGTGGTGCTGGGGGATGGAGGAGAGAGTTGAAAGTGTTGAATAGCTCTTTAGGGTTGTGAGATAGAGAGAGTATGAGAGATGAGAAGTAGGTTTGTTTTGCAGCAGTGAGTGCAGACTTGAAAGTGGTAAGGGCCTGTTTGTATGTGGAATGAGACCTCTTCCATCTGCGCTCAGCGATTCTGGAAGCCCGTCTCAATTCTTTAGTCTGACTCATGTGCCAGAGTTGCCTGTTGATTGTGTGGTTTTTAGTGTGTGTGAGGGGGCCAGCTGATTTGAGAGCTGCAGAGATGGTGGTGTTGTATAGAGGGGCAGCAGCATCTGCATCATGTAAAGAAGTAATGTCTGCAAGAGGGAAAAGGCATAGGGATTGGCGGACCCCCCGATGTTCGGTGTTCGGGAGCCTCGCCTGAACGTTTTGTAAAGTTTGCGTTCTGGTTCTGATATAACGCAAACTTGCATCCGAACCCCGAACTTGGACTTTAGAGTTATGTGAAGAGGTGGGGTGGCTGTAAAACAAAGACTATAGTTAATAATAAACATTGTCATTATACTTACAGATCCCACTGCGCGTCCTGCACTCTGTCTCCCGCCGCTTCTCCTTCCGAGTACGAACATCGCTGTGCTGCCCGGTAACCAAAGGACCTTCCATGATGTCATGGAATTTTGTATTATCTCATTGGCTACAGACTGGTCATATGGCTAAGACGTCATGCTAAGTCCTGTCAGTGCATCTCGCCGGTATGCGGTGCTCGCCCAAGCATTTCAGTACTCGAATACTAGGCGAGTGCTGTGTACTGGTGAGATGCTCGGGCACATGGTCGGCTCCCAGGCCCTGCATGTCGGCGCTCTTTACAGAGTCAGCCCACATGCAGGGATTGGCTGCCACAGCCGGTGAATCGTGGCGCCGGGAATCAGGTGATTGGAGATCACCATTGCTATAGTAACCTGCCCGTCAGGTTACTATGGCAACGGTGGCAGTGGTGACTTCACCGCTTACCAACCAGCAGCTTCTGCTCACTCATTGAGTGATTACACAGCACAGGGGAGGAGAAGCATTCTTCCTCCCCTGTGCTGTCTGATATAGCAGAGCTGCATGGGTTGAAGAAGAAAGAAGACAGAAGACCAGGATCGTAGTGGAGTAAAAGGGAGTAATAAACATGGATTCCATGAGTGTGTCTGTGTATTTATTTCTAATAAAGTGTCTGTGTATTTATTTCTAATAAAGTATTTTTTCTCTGTGTGGTGTCTTTTTTTAAACCCTTTATTGGAGATTCGTAATGGCCGGGTCAAACTTGTCTGACATTAAGAATCTCTGGCTTAATACCAGCTGGTAAAACAAAGCTGATCTTAACCCCTTATTACCCAGCGTGCCAACCGGCATCAGGGCCGCTGGAAGAGTTGGATACAGCGCCAGAAGAGGGCGCTTCTATGAACGCGCCATTTTCTGGGGCAGCTGCAGACTGCAATTCTCCGCACGGGGGCCCAGAAAGCTTGGACCCAACCTGGCGCTGGAGATTCCAATCCCCAGCTGCCTAGTTGTACCTGGCTGGACACAAAATGGGGCGAAGCCCATGTTATTTTTTCTTAATTATTTCTTGAAATTCATGAAATAATTAAAAAAAGGGCTTCCCTATATTTTTGCCAAAAAACTTAAAAAAAAATTTAATAAATAAAAAAGGCTTTCCTGGATTTTCCATTGCCAGTGAAGGTAACACCAAGCAATGTGGCTTAGCAGCCAGTAGCTGCTTGGATTACCCTTAGCTAGCAATACAAAAAATGCAGCAGGAGTCAACACATTTTTTTTTATTATTTAATTAAATAACTAAAAAAAAAACGGCTTCCCTATATTTTGATTGCCTGACATCACAGTACTGTAAAAATAAATAAATTATTTAAAACAATGACGTAACGCTCTGCGGTATTTTTGATTCTTAGCGCAGATAAAGCAGATAGCTACGGGCTGCCACCCCCATCTGCATGGCGTTAACTTGGCTGGCAATCAAAATACAGGGAAGTCCATTATTTTTTTATTGTTTAAAAAAATAATTTAAAAAAAAAATGCGTGGGCTCCCGCCATATTTTGATCGCCAGTCAGATAATGCCAGGCAGCTGGGGGCTGGGATTCTCGGCAGCCCACAGCCACCCCTGGAAATGGCACATTGTTTCTTAGCGCCATTTCCAGGTACTTTACCCGACTCATCCAGCGGCCGTGATTGCGGTGACTCGCTAGGTAATAAAGGGGTTAATACCTGCCTTGTATTCTCAGATGGTACTAAGCCCGAAATTCATGGTGTTACGCCAAATTAGATATGGCCACCATGAATTTCTAGGAAACAGTAAAAAAACACAACACAGAGATTTTTTTTTTATTAGAAATAAAACAAAAAAACATTTAGAGACTCCATCTTTATTATAAAAAAAATCAAATCCTTAAGGGTGCTTTACACGTTGCGACATCGCTAGCAATTGCTAGCGACGTAGTGAGCGATAGCACCCGCCCCCGTCGGTGGCACGATATGTGATGATCGCTGACGTAGCGAACATTATCGCTACGGCAGCATCACACACACATACCTGTGCAACGACGTCGCTGTGACGGCCGAACAATCCCTCCCTCAAGGGGGAGGTGCATTCAGCGTCACAGCAACGTCACTTCAACGTCACTAACCAGCTGGCCAATAGAAGCGGAGGGGCAGAGATGAGCAGGACCTAACATCCCACCCACCTTCTTCCTTCCTCATTGTCGGTGGAGGCAGTTAAGGAGATGTTCGTCGCTCCTGCGGTGTCACACATAGCGATGTGTGCTGCCGCAGGACCGACAAACAACATCGTACCTGTGCCAGCAGTGATATTAAGGAAATGAGCGATGTGTCAACGAGCAACGATTTTTAACATTTTTGTGCTCGTTAATCGGCGCTTATTTGTGTTACATGCTGCGATGTCGGTAACGGCGCCGGATGTGCGTTACTACCAACGTGACCCCGACGATATATCGTTACCGATATCGCAGCGTGTAAAGCCCTCTTTAGTCCGACGTAATCCACAGATATAGAAAAGTCAACTCTGCTTAATCACTGTGCACAGACACAGTCTATACATAGTGAGAAGCACAGAGAGCCATGTCAGGTCTGCTACATCTCTCTGGACAGAGCGATGAAGCAGAGGCTTACAGTGAGGGGATGGTTGCACTTGTGACTCGCATTGCATCACCCCACTCTCCCGACAGCAGCGCCTTAGCTGCATGGAAATAAACACAGCTGACCCGCTGCCGTCGAGAGATTGTGCACCATGATGTGATGACACTCGCATCACGGCGCACAAGGACGTTTGATGACCTCATACTCACGTGAGCAATCTGTAGCCAATGAGGTAATACAACATTCACACGTGACTGGTCACATGGGTATGACATCATGGTCACGGCAGGTCTTTTTAGCCAGAGATGCTTACCGGGGGGAAAAGCAATGATTGGACGGACGTGGAAGCAGAAATGCTGGGAGACAGAGTCTGCAGAACGCGTCGTGGGACCTGTAAGTATGATCATATTGTTTTTTTAATAACGTGCTCTTTTTTTTAACAACAGCCCCTGGACCCGAACTGTTACACAACTGTAACACGAACTGTAACACGAACAAAGCTCATATTTGGGGTCGTGTGCACAGTTCGGTTTCGCCCATCCCTAAAAAGGGACTGAGAAAGTGAGTGTAAATCAAGGTGTTTGACATTTCTGCGAGGGTGTGAAAGTTTGAGGAGGGGGGTTGCGTACTTGGAGAAGAGAGGGAAGAGAATGTGAGTAGGTTATATATATATATATATATATATATATATATATATATTGTGAGGCAGTGACAGGGGTAATATTTGAAGACCGCTATGTGTCCCCCAGAATGTGTCTGGAAACCCTCTGAGTTTGCTATAGCTATTACTGAGAGTATAGCACAAAGGGTAACAAGGAGACAGATCCCTCCTCCCAGTCCAGGTTTTGTAGCAATCCTCATGTCCGGCATTTTCGTTTAAATCATGCAGAGCACAGCAGGGTGTGTCTCAGTTGAGAGCCAGGCTTGGTGAAGCTAACACATGCTGTGTGAGCTGGGCTGGCTCTGTGTGGAGTGAACACAGGCCAAGTGTGTGAGCCTAGGAGAACCTTACACAGATCCCTGCGGTTAACGGGGTCCTAAGGTAACAAGACTTTTTGATGCTAAGAATTTGTCTATATGCACCGGCTGTGATCCGGAAGAGACTTTGACAGTGGGAAATTGGATCTATTTATGCTGCAACAATAAATAGACTGTTGGTGTGAACACGCTGCTGCCTCACTGCCTCACGTTTTTGCCCAAGCAACGCTGCTACCTCACAATATATACCATAAATATATATATGTATATACTCGCATATACACATAACTCGCAAAAAAGTATGAATATCTGACTTTCAGGTGACATTTCTGTAAAATGTAAAACGTTCACGGTACCATGAATTTTAGGCATTTAAGTAGAAACATGCAACGGTGATTTCCTCATCTAAGAAAACTTATCAAACTGAAAGCCAAAAACAGTCGTAGTATACCCTCAAAAAATGTCAGCATCTCAAAAACTTGTCATGTGGCCTTGAGCATGAATTATAGCTTGACAATGACATTTCATGCTGTTCACAAGTGGAGTTACTGTCTACAGAGGCATGGCATGAAACTCTTTCTTCTTGAAGAACGGCCCTCAGCTTATTGAGGTTCTGGGATACAGAGTTACAAGGCTCTACTTGGTGACTCAGCTGAACCCATAGGTTTTCTATGGTATTCAGTTCTGGAGAAAGTGCCGGCCACTCCATTTTAGGTCCACCAGTCCACAGCAGTCATTCCCTAATAATATGACCATAATGAGCTGCAGCATTGATGTCCGTGAACATGAAATTAGGCTGGTGTTGTTCATGTAGAGGCACAATGACTGCATTAATGATGTTATTCAAGTTGTAGGGGCTGTCACTGTACCATTCACAAAGTGTAGGCCTGTTCTGTAGTGACTAGACACACCAACCTCAACTGTAACACCACCACCACCAAAAGGCTCGTCTGGTGACAACAGTGGCTGATGCATAGCGCTCTCCTTGACATTTCCAACATCACTGGTGGCCATCATTTCTGCTCAGCTTGAATTGACTTTCATCAGTGAACAGCACGGAGGCCGACTGGTCCCTCATCCACCAAGACTATGATGCCTGTGCCTAGTGGTGTCATCAGGAACCCTTGCAGGTCGTCTAGCATGCAGGCTATACTGTTATAAATGATTTTGAATGGTATGACATGACACTTGGATGCCTCTCGCCTCCCTTAAATATCTGTGGAGTTGTGTGGCTTTCATTATCCATTTGGAAAGGCCATTGTTCTCAGTAAAGTGGTCAACAGTGTGGGACGTGGCCAAAGTACGTCCATGTCTATGTCTTTCTGTGACTCTTTCACTCTCTCTGTGTCTGTGTTCAACCTGTTAATCACACTCTGACACTCTAAGCTCAGTGGCCACTTCCCTTTAGGAACATCCTGCTTGAAGTCTTGCAATGGTGAGGTACTGTTGACCACTTGTTGACTGTTGTCTTAGTCTCATGATTAGTGATGAGCGGACTCACAGATAACCAGGACCGGCTGATCCCGGTGATCTGGTTCCTAAAATCCGGTTCTGGACCAGAGACTGTTCTAGAGACTAGAATCCGGCGATTAAACATAGTGCTAGAAGGAATAGGGGAATGGGAACAGGCGCACTGTACTTACCGAGACACCGGCACGACTGTACGTTGCTCCCAGAACACGCATTCACTTCCGGTGCCGCACAGTAGACTAATTTCATATGTACTGCTTTCTTACTGTTGCCTGTGAATGGTTGCAGTCAGATGCGCCCCCACTCTGAGTGGCAGCATGGCAGCTGACTGCAACCAATCACAGGCATCAGGACATCCAATGGACGGGGAAAGCGGTGCAGCTGTCTGTGGGTCAGTATTGTGGCATATAAATAAATAAAATAATTTGGGGTAGGGTCCCCCCGTATTATGATACACAGCACAGATAAACCAAAGGCTGCAGCCCCCTGCCCTGTTCTTATCTTTGGTGTATATCAAAATAAGAGGACCCGCATGCAGCTTTTTTTTTAATTATTTAAATAAATAATTTTAAAAAAATGGCGTGTGGTTCCCCCCTAATTTTGATACCCAGCCATGATAAAGCCCAACAGTTGGGGACTAGTATTCTCAGCCTGTGGAGTCCCATGCTTATTGGGACTTTCACAGGCTAAGAATAGCAGCCTACAGACACCCTGGAATTGTTGCATGCAGTAGATGCGACAATTTGCTTCAACAGGTCCATACCATTATGGTACATAATGCATGGTTATGTGTTAGGGCCAGGTGGACGGGCAGACGCAGGAGGTGGATCCACTGGGCCGAACTCCCCGATAATGGCAAGGGGTCCGGTAGCCGGAGCACTATAGGTAGCAGGACAGTCCGTGCACAAAAGCACAATGGAGAAGTCCCTGGGACCACGGAGTCACCGATGGCAGTCCGGGTGACGAAGCTCAGGTTCGGAAGCCGAGATGATGTCAGGCGGAGTCCGGAACCGTTGGAGCGAGATGACAGGTCACCGCAGGGATCCGAGATGGTACGGACTGTCAGGATGGCAGATAGACAGCGTTCGGGGTTTGGGATTCGGCAGGACCGGATGGCAAGGCAGGATCGGCTCTAGAAGAGAGAGAGGTGAGTATCTCACAGGAACACAAGGAGACCTGACTCCTAGCTTGGGAAACACGAAGAACAGGCCCCGCCCACTTGGACACTAAACCCCTTTATACCCTGTACCTGTGTGCTTCATTTCCTGTCAGTGGACGCTGGCCCTTTAAGAAAGGGTCAATGACCGCGCGCGCGCCCTAATGCGCATGCGCGAGTCCCGGGTGCCAGAAGCCAGAGCAGGAAGCGGTGAGGAGGAAGCAGCAGAGCCGGGCTGGGGCTGAGAAACCGACGGGCGCCGGGAATGGGGACCAGGACGCCTGGGAAGCGCAGGCAATGGGGGCTGGAGACCGGGGAGCGGCGGAGACCGGACAGAAGAACCGGGGAGCAACGCAGGGAAGCCGGGGAGCGTGGCAGGTGAGCCGGGGAGCGGAGCAGGGGACCCGGGGAGCGTGACAGTACCCCCCCCCCCACGCCCCCCTCCCCGCAATTGGGACAGGAAGGCATGGATCAGAGGAGTACCCACATTCTCCCGGGGCTCCCAGGATCTATCCTCAGGACCATACCCTGCCCAGTCCACCAGGAAGAACTGTCGACCCCGTACGGTTTTCATGGCCACGATATCCCTTACCGCATAGATGTCGTCATCGGCAATAGGAGGAGGAGCCGAACAGGCAGCAGCGGAGAAGGGACCAAGGACCACCGGCTTGAGCAGGGAGACGTGGAAGGAGTTGGGTATCCTCATCGTGGCCGGGAGCTGCAGCTTGTAGGAGACCTCATTGATCTTGCTGAGGATTTTAAACGGCCCGATGTAGCGAGGTCCCAGCTTGTAGGATGGTAGCTTCAATCGGACGTACTTGGAGGCAAGCCAGACGAGATCTCCTGGAGAGAAACACGGAGGGTCCAGATGCCTCTTGTCTGCGTGTCTCTTCATCCGCAGGGAAGCACGTCCAAGGGACGCCTTGACAGAGTCCCAAATCGTTGCAAAGTCACGGGCTACAGCATCAGCATCAGGGACATCCGAGGAAGAGGATACAGGCAGTGGGATGGAAGGCTGAAGTCCGTAAACCACATGGAAGGGAGAGCTGGAGGAGGACTCACTGACGTGGTGGTTATGGGAGAATTCAGCCCAAGGAAGAAGCGTGGACCAGTCGTCATGATGGGCGTTGACGTAGTGACGTAAGGAGGAGGTCAAGATCTGATTGACCCGTTCCACTTGGCCTTTCGACTGAGGATGGTAGGCAAAAGAAAAGTCCAGAGTCACTCCCAGATGTTTGCAGAGAGCCCTCCAGAAGCGGGAGGTGAACTGAGTCCCTCTGTCGGACACAATGTGTGATGGAAAGCCATGCAAGCGGAAGATGTGTTGTATATAGGCGTCAGCGAGTTCCTGGGCAGAGGGCAGTCCAGCCATAGGGACGAAATGAGCCATTTTAGAGAACCGATCCACCACGACCCATATGACTGTGTGTCCGGAGGACAATGGCAAGTCCGTAATAAAGTCCATCGCAATGTGTTGCCACGGAACTGAGGGTATAGGCAGTGGCAGAAGACGGCCATATGGCAGGTGTTTGGGTGTCTTGTTCCTGGCACAAGAGGAGCAGGCTGAGACAAAAGAAGCGACGTCCGTCCGAAGGGATGGCCACCAGTAATGACGTACAATCACACTCCATGTTCTCTTCTGACCAGCATGACCGGCTGTTTTCGAGGCATGGCCCCAGTGTAACACTTTTTGCCTGTCAGTCTCAGAGACATAGGTCTTCCCGGGCGGTATCTGGGCCAGGGTGACAGGGGCCACCGGAATGATTTTACTAGGACAGATGATGGGTTGGGATGTCTCCTCCTCCTGCTCCATGGGCATAAAAGACCTGGACAAGGCATCAGCGCGTACATTCTTGTCCGCGGGTCGGAAATGGAGCTGGAAATCGAATCTGGCAAAGAACAAGGACCACCTGGCTTGCCGTGGCTTCAGTCGCTGAGCAGACCGCAGGTATTCCAGGTTCTTGTGGTCCGTGTAAATAACAACGGGGTACACTGCTCCTTCCAGAAGGTAGCGCCATTCCTCCAGAGCTAGTTTGACTGCCAATAGCTCTCGGTCACCGATGGTGTAGTTGCGTTCAGGCGCTGAGAAGCTCATGGAGAAGAAACCGCAAGTCACCATCTTCCCGGAGGAGGACTTCTGCATGAGCACTGCTCCGGCTCCCGAGGAGGAGGCATCCACCTCCAAGGTGAACTGTCGGTTTATCTCCGGACGATGGAGTACAGGAGAGGAGGCAAATGCCCGCTTCAGAGAGCTAAACGCGGCGTCAGCCGCAGGTGACCAATCCTTGGGATTAGCCCCCTTCTTGGTCAAGGCGGAGAGAGGAGCAGTCAGAGCAGAGAAGTGAGGGATGAACTGGCGGTAATAGTTGGCGAATCCCAGAAAGCGTTGGATTGCCTTCAGTCCAGAAGGAGGTGGCCAGTTGAGAATGGAGGAGACCTTCTTTGGATCCATCTGCAGTCCGGATGGAGGAGACCTTCTTTGGATCCATCTGCAGTCCGGTATCGGAGATGATGTAACCCAGGAAGGGGAGTGAAGACTGCTCAAAGACACACTTCTCGTACTTGGCGTACAGACGATTCTCTCTCAGTCTTTGTAGAACCAGCTGCACGTTCTCTCTGTGGGTCTGGAGGTCCAGAGAGAAGACAAGGATATCATCCAGATACACCACCACACAGACGTAGAGAAGGTCCCGGAAAACGTCGTTCACCGATTCTTGAAAGACTGCTGGTGCGTTACACAGGCCGAAGGGCATCACACAGTATTCATAGTGCCCATCGCGAGTATTGAACGCGGTCTTCCATTCGTCCCCAGAGCGGATGCGGACCAGGTTGTAGGCACCCCGAAGATCCAACTTGGTGAACACACGAGCTCCTCTAAGCCGATCAAACAATTCGGGGATGAGCGGCAGGGGGTACTTGTTTTTCACGGTGATTTGGTTCAATCCCCGGTAGTCTATGCATGGGCGTAAGTCGCCTTCTTTCTTCTTAACGAAGAAGAAGTCTGCTCCAGCAGGAGAGGAGGATCTCCGAATGAATCCCCTAGCCAGGCTCTCTGTGATATAAGTAGACATGGCCCTTGTTTCGGCTGGAGACAGTGGATATATCCGTCCTCGAGGTGGTGTAGTTCCCGGGAGCAGGTCGATGGCACAATCGTAAGGACGATGTGGCGGAAGTACCTCTGACTCTTTTTTATCAAAGACATCCGCGAAGGACCAATAGGCCGAGGGCAGTCCCGGTAGGGACTCTGGAACCGGAGGTTGACGGATGGGTTGTATGGTCTTCAAACAGTTCTCATGGCAAGAAGAGCCCCATCGGGTGATTTCACCAGTGCCCCAGCTGACTGATGGTTCGTGTGTCCGTAACCAGGGAAGTCCCAGCAGGATTTGATGGGACATGTGTGGGAGGACGTAGAGAGCGATATCCTCGGTGTGCAGGGCACCGATACGCAGTTCGACCGGCCTGGTGATCCAGGAGATGGTGTCAGAGAGGGGTCTCCCATCCACAGAGGCAATCACGAGGGGTTTGTCGAGTGGAGTAACAGGCACCTGGTACTTGTCCACCGTGGCCTGCTGGATGAAATTGCCTGCTGCCCCAGAATCGAGGTACGCCTCAGCCATGAACCGCGTCGCTCCCGTTGTCACTTGCACAGTCCATGTAACCGGGTCTGAGAGAATCCCAGCACCTAGGGTGGCCTCTCCTACCAACCCTAGGCTTTGGAGTTTCCCGGCCTCTCTGGACAGGCACGTAGAAGGTGTGTGCCCTCTCCGCAGTAAAAGCAGAGGCCCTTGGCGAGCCGCTCTGCTCGGCGTTGTTCAGACTGCCGCACACGGTCAATTTGCATGGGCTCGTGGACGGAGACACCAGATGCCGTTGAGTGAAGTACGGCGGGCTTCTGCGGAGGAGAGGAATGCCGTACCGGACGTCTCTCACGGGACACTTCTTTGGATCGCTCCTGAAAGCGAATGTCCACTCGAGTCGCTAGGGTAATCAGGGCATCCAGGGTGGACGGTACGTCACGACCAGCCAGCTCATCTTTAATTCGACTCGAGAGTCCTTCCCAGAAGGCGGCGGTTAGAGCCTCGTTGTTCCACCCGAGTTCCGAAGCCAAGGTGCGAAAACGGATGGCGTATTGACCCACCGTCAGAGTTCCCTGACGTAACCGGAGAAGAGATGAGGCAGACGCGGAGGCGCGTCCGGGCTCGTCAAAGGTGCCACGAAATGCCTGCAGGAACTCCTGGATGTTCTTGGTCATAGGGTCCTCCTTCTCCCACAAGGGATTCATCCACGCCAGTGCCTCGCCCTCAAGATGAGACATTATGAAGGCGACCTTGGCTTGGTCGGAGGCAAACAAATGCGGCAGCTGCGTGAAATGGAGGGAGCATTGGTTTATAAATCCCCTGCAGGTCTTGGGATCTCCGGCGTACCGGGGTGGTGAGGCCAAACGAAGCCTGGAAGCATCCGAGGAGGCTGCCACGGGAGCTGGAGCCGTGGATTGTCTAGTGGAAGCCCGAGATGCTGAAGATGTGACTGACGCTTGTAGCGTGTTCAAGCGGGCGTCCACGGAAGTCATAAAGTTCAGCATGCGGGTCTGGGTCTCACGCTGGCATTGGAGTTCCTCATGCAAGGTCGCTAGTGCTTCGGCGGGATCCATGGCCTGTTCTTACTGTTAGGGCCAGGTGGACGGGCAGACCCAGGAGGTGGATCCACTGGGCCGAACTCCCCGATGATGGCAAGGGGTCCGGTAGCCGGAGCACTATAGGTAGCAGGACAGTCCGTGCACAAGAGCACAATGGAGAAGTCCCTGGGACCACGGAGTCACCGATGGCAGTCCGGGTGACGAAGCTCAGGTTCGGAAGCCGAGATGATGTCAGGCGGAGTCCGGAACCGTTGGAGCGAGATGACGGGTCACCACAGGGATCCGAGATGGTATGGACTGTCAGGATGGCAGATAGACAGCGTTCGGGGTTCGGGATTCGGCAGGACCGGATGGCAAGGCAGGATCGGCTCTAGAAGAGAGAGAGGTGAGTATCTCACAGGAACACAAGGAGACCTGACTCCTAGCTTGGGAAACACGAAGAACAGGCCCCACCCACTTGGACACTAAACCCCTTTATAACCTGTACCTGTGTGCTTCATTTCCTGTCAGTGGACGCTGGCCCTTTAAGAAAGGGTCAATGACCGCGCGCGCGCCCTAATGCACATGCGCGAGTCCCGAGTGCCAGAAGCCAGAGCAGGAAGGGGTGAGGAGGAAGCAGCAGAGCCGGGCTGGGGCTGAGAAACCGACGGGCGCCGGGAGCGGGGACCAGGACGCCTGGGAAGCGCAGGCAATGGGGGCTGGAGACCGGGGAGCGGCGGAGACCGGACAGAAGAACCGGGGAGCGACGCAGGGAAGCCGGGGAGCGTGGCAGGTGAGCCGGGGAGCGGAGCAGGGGACCCGGGGAGCGTGACATTATGGACCCATAGAAGTGCAGCCACGCAAAACGACCATCGTCCTGCTGACAGCATTTGGCCTTAGACCCACTTTTTATGTACTTTTTTTTCAATAAAAAACAGATTTTTTTTTTTATGCCAACGAGTGCCACTTTTTTTTATCCTTTCATCTATACATTAAGCTATACATGGTTGGTATCTATGAACTTGTACTGACCTTAGGAATCATAGTCCCAGGTCAATTTTACCATATAGTGAACATGGTAAATGAAAAACTCAAAAAACAATTGTGCCATTGCACTTTTTTTTGCAATTTCACCGCACTTGGATTTTATTCTGCTTTTTTTAGTACACTATATGGTAAAACTAAGGGTTTAATTCAAAAGTACATGTCGTCCTGTAATAAACAAGCCATCATATGGCTGCATAGACAGGAAAATAAAAAAGTTATGACTCTTGGAAGAAGAGGAGGAAAAAAACGAAAAACGGAAAATCGCCGGGGGGTGAAAGAGTTAAAGCAGACACATAATATAGAGTTAAGGCTGCTTTACATGCAGCGACATCACTAGCGACGTCGCTGCTGAAAGCACCCGCTCCCGTCGGCTGTGCGTCACGGGTAAATCGCTGCCTGTGGTGCACAACATCGCTCAAACCCGTCACACGTGCTTACCTGCCTAGCGATGTCGCTGTGGCCAGCGAACCGCCTCCTTTCTGAGGGGGCGGTTTGTGCGGGGTCACAGCGACGTCACACGGCAGCCGTCCAATAGAAGTGGAGGGGCGGAGAAGCAGCCGAAAGAAAGTGACGCCCACCTCATTGCCAGAGGACGCAGGTAAGGTGATGTTCCTCATTCCAGCGGTGTCACACATAGCGATGTGTGCTGCCTCAGGAATAGAGATGAGCGAACCGGTCCCGGTTCGGCTCGAGGCCGGTTCGCCGAACGGGTGTCCCGTTCGAGTTCGGCTCGTCGAACGCTCGACGAACCGAACTCGAACGTATAGGCTATAATGGGAGGCAATCACAAACACATAAAAATGCATTATAAATGTACACAAACAGTTAATAAACATTGCCATAACACTTATCGGTCCTCGCGATCCCTTCTGCACTCTGTCTCCTGCCGCTATTCCATCCGATGATCGCTGAATCCTCCCGGTGACCTGCACTGCCAGCAGAGATGCAGGACCTATCGTGACGTCAAAATAGCCATGTGACCAGTCACGTGGCTATTATCTCATTGGCTACAGACTGGTCACATGACTATGACACGTCATGTAGGACCTGCGAGTGTATCTCTCCGGTACATGGTGCACATATGTGTATCGCCGTGTACCGGCGACATGCTCTAGCACACGGTCGACTCCCCGTTCCGTTAGGGACCGGCTGACACAGCCGGACATTAACGGAGATCACCGTTGCCATAGTAACGCAGTTAGCAGTGACGTCACCGCTAACCGCGGCTCCGAGAGCACCGTTGCTATGGTAACGCGTCTGTCAGCGTTACCGTTGTTACCGCTGACAGCCAGCACTGATCACTCACGGAGTGAAGGCTGCACGCTGCTTCCCGATTGTAGTGATGATTGTAGTGAGGATGGAGGTTCCCCAGCCCCAAATGATGAGCTGGTGAATCTTATCCTTCCTCACTACAATCGTCACTACTACTACACTAGTGAGGATTGTAGTGAGGATGGAGGTTCCCCAGCCCCAAGTGATGAGCTGGTGAATCTCATCCTTCCTCACTACAATCGTCACTACTACTACACTAGTGAGGATTATAGTGAGGATGGAGGTTCCCCAGCCCCAAGTGATGGGCTGGTGAATCTCATCCTCACTACAATCGTCACTACTACTACACTAGAAAGAAAGAAGACAGAAGAGCAGGATCGTGGAGGGCTGACAGGGGGTAATAAAGATGGAGTCTCTAATGTGTCTGTGTATTTATTTCTATTAAAGTATTTTTTCTCTGTGTGGTGTTTTTTTTAACCCTTTATTGGAGATTCTTAATGGCCGGGTCAAACGTGCCTGACATTAAGAATCTCTGGCTTAATACTGGCTAGTAAAACAAAGCCAGTATTAACTCATGATTACCCAACAAGCCACCCGGCTCCAGGGCTGTTGGAAGAGTTGGATACAGCGCCAGATGATGGCGCTTCTATGAGAGCGCCATTTTCTAGGACGGCTGCGGACTGAAATCCGCAGCAGAGGCGCCCAGAAACCTCGGGCTAACCTGTGCTGCGGATTCCAATCCCCAGCTGCCTAGTTGTACCCGGCTGGACACAAAAATGGGGCGAAGCCCACGTCATTTGTTTTTTAATTATTTCATGAAATAAGTGAAATAATAAAAAAAAAACGGGCTTCCCTATATTTTTGGTTCCCAGCCGGGTACAAATAGGCAACTGGGGGTTGGAGGCAGCCCGTGGCTGCCTGCTGTACCTGGCTAGCATACAAAAATATGGCGAAGCTCACGTCCTTTTTTTTCTAGTTTTTTGGCAAAAAAAATAAAAAATGCTTCCCTGGATTTTCCATTGCCAGTGAAGGTAACACCAAGCAGTGGGGGTTAGCAGCCAGTAGCTGCTTGGATTACCCTTAGCTAGCAATACAAAAAATGCAGCGGGAGCCCATATATATTTTTTTTAATTATTTATTTAAATAACTAAAAATAAAATGGGCTTCCCTGTTTTTTGATTGCTGGACATCACAGTGCTGTAAAAATAAATCTTTAAAAAAATGACGTAGCGCTCCACGGTATTTTTGATTCTCAGCGCAGATAAAGCAGACAGCTATGGGTTGCCACCCCCATCTGCCTGCTGTTACCTTGGTTGGCAATCAAAATACAGGGAAGCCCATTAATTTTTTCTATTTAAAAAATAGTTAAAAAAAAAAATGACGTTGGGTCCCCCCATTTTTGATAGCCAGCTAGGGTAAAGCAGACGGCTGTAGCCTGAAAACCACAGCTGGCAGCTTTACCGTGGTTGGGGATCCAATGTGGAGGTCCCCTCAGGCTCTTTTTTATAATTATTTTATAAATATTAATAATTACACAATAAAAGTAGGGTCCCCCCCAAATTGGATCACCAGCCAAGGTAAAGCGGACAGCTGTGATCTGGTATTCTCAGGGTGGAAAGGTCCATAGTTATTGGGCCTTCACAGCCTAAAAATAGCAGGCCGCAGGCACCCCAGACGTGGCGCATCCACTAGATGCGCCAATCCTGGCGCTTCACCCCAGCTCATCCCGTGCCCTGGTGCAGTGGCAAACGGGGTAATAAATCGGGTTGATACTAACTGTAAAGTCACCTGAGATCAAGCCCAGCAGTTTGTGATGTCATGGCGTCTATTAGATACCCAACATCATAAACTGTCAGTACTAACAAAAACAAAAAATCGACAAAAGAAATTTATTTGAAAAAACAGTCCCCAAAACATTTCCTCTTTCACCAATTTATTGTAAGAAAAAAAATAAAGGGGTCCCACGACGACTCTGGACCATCTAGAATATGGGGGGGAGACACTCAGGGAACGTATCCCCCATTTTCTAGGAGTGCGGACCCTTCATGTGAGGACTGTGGGTGCAATGAATCTGCACTCACTCTCCCCGGGTCCACAGCAGCAGAGTCCATGTCGTAATGGTTGCTACCAAAGCTGCAATGCCCTGCTCATGAGGTAAGGGCATGCCTAATCAGGAGAACTACTGTAGAGGAAGCTCTGCTCACTGGTATATAGGTGCTCAGAGGTAATAATAGATAAAATTAGTGAGTAACCTCGGCACTCTAAATCTCCCAGAATAAGTCAGTAAGTCACAACGGATAGTAATGCAAAATCACTCTTTATTGGTCCGTATTAAGAAAAAAAATTTTTTCATAAGCATATATGTTTTTGTCCAAAACAAGTTACAAATGACGTTTCGGCCTGAGCCTTCGTCAGATTGGACTTATCTGCATGTAATCATGAAAAATGACAATAATCAGTATCACATAAGAGTGAGAGAACAATAATATAAACTAGAACAATGTAGAGGTACAATTGGGATGCAGCAAAAAAATTGCAACACAGCAAGAAATGAAACACATGATACAAATGTCATAATACAGTACAAGGACAATATAGTAATGACAAATATGGGGTCAGAGTAGACTTAGACAGCTCTGGTACGAAAGAGATGTCAATCATAAAGTAACATGTGCAGTAGGTGTAGAGCTACAGTATGCATGGCAGAGCTAATGGGTAGACCGACCATAGAAAAAGAACAGAGAAAAAGTGGAGAAAAAGTGGAGAAAAAGTGGAGAAAAAAGTGGAGAAAAAAGTGGAGAAAAAGTGGAGAAAAAAATGGAGAAAAAAATGGAGAAAAAGTGGAGAAAAAGTGGAGAAAAAGTGGAGAAAAAAGTGGAGAAAAAGTGGAGAAAAAGTGGAGAAAAAAATGGAGAAAAAATGGAGAAAAAGTGGAGAAGAATTGGAGAAAAAAAATGGAGAAAGAGTGGAGAAAAAGTGGAGAAAAAGTGGAGAAAAAGTGGAGAAAAAAATGGAGAAAAAGTGGAGAAAAAGTGGAGAAAAAAATGGAGAAAAAGTGGAGAAAAAGTGGAGAAAAAGTGGAGAAAAAGTGGAGAAAAAAATGGAGAAAAAGTGGAGAAAAAGTGGAGAAAAAGTGGAGAAAAAAAATGGAGAAAAAGTGGAGAAAAAGTGGAGAAAAAGTGGAGAAAAAGTGAAGAAAAAGTGGAGAAAAAAGTGGAGAAAAATTGGAGAAAAAAATGGAGAAAAAGTGGAGAAAAAGTGGAGAAAAAGTGGAGAAAAAGTGGAGAAAAAAAATGGAGAAAAAGTGGAGAAAAAGTGGAGAAAAAGTGGAGAAAAAGTGGAGAAAAAAAAGGAGAAAAAGTGGAGAAAAAGTGGAGAAAAAAATGGAGAAAAAGTGGAGAAAAAGTGGAGAAAAAGTGGAGAAAAAAATGGAGAAAAAGTGGAGAAAAAGTGGAGAAAAAGTGGAGAAAAAGTGGAGAAAAAAATGGAGAAAAAGTGGAGAAAAAGTGGAGAAAAAGTGGAGAAAAAAATGGAGAAAAAGTGGAGAAAAAGTGGAGAAAAAGTGGAGAAAAAGTGGAGAAAAAGTGGAGAAAAAAATGGAGAAAAAGTGGAGAAAAAGTGGAGAAAAATTGGAGAAAAAAAATGGAGAAAAAGTGGAGAAAAAGTGGAGAAAAAGTGGAGAAAAAAAATGGAGAAAAAGTGGAGAAAAAGTGGAGAAAAAGTGGAGAAAAAGTGGAGAAAAAGTGGAGAAAAAAATGGAGAAAAAGTGGAGAAAAAGTGGAGAAAAAGTGGAGAAAAAGTGGAGAAAAAAATGGAGAAAAAGTGGAGAAAAAGTGGAGAAAAATTGGAGAAAAAAATGGAGAAAAAGTGGAGAAAAAGTGGAGAAAAAGTGGAGAAAAAAAATGGAGAAAAAGTGGAGAAAAAGTGGAGAAAAAGTGGAGAAAAAAATGGAAAAAAAAGTGGAGAAAAAGTGGAGAAAAAGTGGAGAAAAAGTGGAGAAAAAATGGAAAAAAGTGGAGAAAAAGTGGAGAAAAAGTGGAGAAAAAGTGGAGAAAAAATGGAGAAAAAGTGGAGCAAAAGTGGAGAAAAAAGTGGAGAAAAAGTGGAGAAAAAGTGGAGAAAAAATGGAGAAAAAGTGGAGAAAAAATGGAGAAAAGTGGAGCAAATGTGGAGAAAAGTGGAGAAAATTGGAGAAAGTTGGAGAAAAAGTGGAGAAAAAGTGGGAGAAAAATGGAAATTGGGAGAAAAAGTGGAGAAAAAGTGGAGAAAAAGTGGAGAAAAGTGGGAGAAATAGTGGAGAAAAAGTGGAGAAAAAGTGGAGAAAAAGTGGAGAAAAAGTGGAGAAAAAAGTGGAGAAAAAGTGGAGAAAGTTGGAGAAAAAGTGGAGAAAAAGTGGAGAAAATGTTGGAGTTTTTGGAGAAAATTGGAGAAAAGTGGAGAAAAAGTGGAGAAAAAAGTGGGTTTTTTGGGGTGTTTTTGGGGTGTTTTTGGGGTTTTTTTTGGGTTTTTTGGGGTTTTGGAGAAAAAGTGGAGAAAAAAGTGGTGATTTTGGGGTTTTTGGGGTTTTTGGGAGTGTTTTGGGTTGTTTTGGGTGTTTTGTTTGGTGTTTTGGGTGTTTTTGGGGTGTTTTTTGGTGTTTTTGGGGGTTTTTGGTGTTTTTTTGGGTGTTTTTGGGGGTGTTTTGGTGTTTGGGGTGGTTTTTTTGGGTGTGTTTTGTGGTGTTTTTGGGTGTTTTTGGGGAAAAAGTGGAGAAAAAGTGGAGAAAAAGTGGAGAAAAAGTGGAGCACCCTTTGGTGCCTTTCATGTGGCACTAAGGGGTGCTTAGCTTTGTATTTAGCCAAAAAAATGAAAAAAAAAATGACGTAGGGTTCCCCCTAGTTTTGTAGCCAGCTAGGGTAAAGCAGACGGCTGTAGCCTGCAGACCACAGCTGGCAACCTCACCTTGGCTGGTAATCCAAAACTGAGGGCACCCCACGCTGTTATTTTAAATTAAATAAATAATTTTAAAAAAAAACACGTAGGGGTCCCCCAAAACTGGATCACCAGCCAAGGTAAAGCAGACAGCTGGGGCCAGATATTCTCAGACTAGGGAGGTCCATGGTTATTGGACTCTCCCCAGCCTAAAAATAGCAGGCCGCAGCCGCCCCAGAAGTGGCGCATCCACTAGATGCGCCAATCCTGGTGCTTCGCCCCAGCTCATCCCGCGCCCTGGTGCGGTGGCAAACGGGGTAATATATGGGGTTAATACCAGATGTGTAATGTCACCTGGCATCAAGCCCTGGGGTTGGTGAGGTCAGGCGTCTATCAGATACCCGACATCACCAACCCAGTCAGTAATAAAAAAAAATAGACGACAAACACATTTTTATTTGAAAAAACACTCCCCAAAACATTCCCTCTTTAACCAATTTATTAGATTGAAAAACAAATCCAGGTCTGCTGTAATCCAAGGGGTTGCCATGACGATCCACACTGTCCCAGTCAATGAAGAGCAGGATGTTCCCCATTGGCTGGGAGAGCAGTGCAGTGACCTGAGCTAACATCAATGGGTCAGCCCAGGTCACTGCAGGGGGGTGACAAGTGCTGCTGTCAGCGAGGTACATTACCTGCGCTGATCTCCAGCACTGCCGACAGCCCCTGTCACTGAGTTCAATGACCGGCGCCTTCCCCTCAAGTATCGCGAGAGGTCCGTGACGTCACCGCTAGTCAGTCTCGGGTCGGAAGCGAGAGAAGGTGATGTGACAAGCGGGCGGCGGCCATGGACCATGGAGGAAAGTGACAGCGCTGAGGTCGGGATGGCGGGACTTCATCACCGCAGGTAAGCCGAGCGGGGGGGGGGTTTGTGTGTGTGTGTGTGTGTGTGTGTATGTATGTGTACATGCCGCAGGCAGGAGGGGGCGGGGCGAGCTGAGCGGGAAAGTGTGGGCTTCCTGCACGTAACTAAGATAAACATCGGGTTACTAACCAAAGCGCTTTGCTTGGATACCCGATGTTTATCTTGGTTACCAGCTTGTGGCAGGCTGCCAGCGATGGCTCCTGCTCACTGTAGCTGTAAAAAGCCCTGCTTTTTGCTGCTAGAACCGTTCTCAAACGTATCTAGAACTATCGAGCTTTTGCAAAAAGCTCGAGTTCTAGTTCGATCTCGAACAGCCCCAAAAATCACTCGAGCTTAGAACTGGAGAACCTCGAACCGCGAACCGCGCTCAACTCTACTCAGGAACGACGAACAACCTGCATCTTGCAACAGCAACGATATTTGGGATTAGAACGATGTGTCAACGATCAATGATTAGGTGAGTAATTTTGATCGTTAGCAGTCGTTCGTACGTTTCACATGCAACGACATTGCTAACGAGGCTGGATGTGCATCACGAATTCCTTGACCCCAACTACATCTCGTTAGCGATGTCGTTGCGTGTAAAGCCCCCTTTAGGACAGTGATGCAGTCAAGGTGAAGCAAAGTAGAACAACATGGAGTCAGGGACCCACAGAACTTAGTGTTCGCTTCCCTTTGAAAGCTTTGTTCACTTTCCGACATTTCTTAAAGTGCAGGTTGAATCACAATCCAGTGGAACTTCTTTGGAACCAGTAATCAAAAATACTATTAAAATTAGTCTCCTGAAAGATGCTATAAGTGGATTATTCATTGGAATAATAGTTAGAATAAAAATCCTAAAGGAGATCTTTAGGCAAGTTATACACTGCTCTATGCTTAGTGCCCTGTTGGGGGTGCATAACACAGAGATTGTCACTTTGGAGTTCTGTGAACCCCAGTAAAAAGTCCAAAGCTTTCAAGTCCTGCAATATTTAAGCCTACGAGGACATCAAAGAGAACAATCACAATTTCTCTAGCACTCCTAAAGCTTTTAAGGTATTTTTTTTCTTTTGGAAGATATCATTTTGAAGTTTTTGAAAGGTATTATGATAATCCCAAGACTTTTATAAGTGTAGTAGATGAACGACTGCAGCTTTTTATGCCTGCTCCTTCAATGAATAATGACAATATGTGCTGGTAACATTGTAGAAGCATTGTGTTCTGCGATTAGTTTTGTTATTATGGTGTACATGAAACACAAATGCTTCAAACACTCAGCTCCATAAACATTGCTCTCCATTTCATCGGGAAATTCTGTATATTCACAGAAGAACAGTGTACAGGAAATTGCTTTTACGTTTGTATACATTTTTCTTGTTATTTTTACTGTGTGGTCTTTGGCTATTTACAATACATACAACGAGGGCAATGAAGTTTATTTTTGTCAGTGTCAGTGTATTTTTTTTTTGTTTAGACTTTTCGTTTACCAAATTTCCATTCAAGCATTTCAGTAAATGTTAGATGAAACTTCACTGACGTTATAGTATTGTTGGTACTTTTATTTAGGGCAATTTGCACCTACTTTGTACAGTGCTTTGAAAGAATATTCATACCCAATAAATTCTTCCACATTTTTTCACATAACGCCCAAAAAATTAAATGTTTTTTCTTGAGACTTTATGGATATACCAACACTAAGTAGCAAGTATTTGTAACATGTTAAGGAAATGATACACTGTTTCCTAAATATTTTAAAATTATAATTTTGAAAACTGTGACCTGCATTTGTACTCAGCCCTCCTGAATACCATATTTTTCATTAAATAAGATGCACCGGATTAAAAGCTGCACCCCAAATTTAGAGGAAAAAAATGAAAAAAATGGAGTTTGTCTTTTAATCCGATGGTGTCTTACCAAGGGGGTGGCAATGGTGGTGGAGCGGGGGTCACAAGAGGCAGGGGCGGTCGTGGAGCAGGACAATGCTGTGAGCGGTACAGCGGGAATCCCAGATGCTCAGCAGTACTGTGAGGCAGAGAAAACATCCAGGAAGCCGTGTGGGCTTCAAAGAAATGGCTCCTGGAGGCAGCGCGTGTGCAGGTTGAGTTATCAGCTCAATGACAGACCAAGATCTCATCTGCACATGTGTGGCGCCCTGGCCTAGCCAGGTCGTCACAGACAACATACAAACACCCCACCCCCATCAGACAGGGACATCAGCCAAACAAAAACCCTTGTTGCCTCCCTCCAGTGTCTGATGTCCACACCAGGTGGGGTGGAGCTAAGCGGTTGGCCCCACCCACCGATGAGTTCACAGGCCTGGAGGTGGGAAAAGTGACAGAACAGTGTAGGAGTGTGAAGTGAGAGGAGTAACATTTGGGTGTCTGGGTAGTGGTCCAGGCACTATCAGCAAGGTTGGCAGACGGTGGTGGCCGTCTGCAGGAGTGGAACCGTAGGACCGGGGACGGGCGACGGCCCGCCGGTACCGACCGAGGAGCGAAGTGAAGCCAGCACACACAGGCAGGGCCATCGGACCCCGACCAGGCTTGGAGCCGCCGACAATAGTCAGATCCGAATGTGACTGGAACCCCAGGGGTTTCACAGCAGCAAAAGTCCCGATTGAAGGCAACCGCCCACACCGTGAGGGTATACAGTTACCGCCTAAGGCTAGAGACCCAAGGGCCAGCGTCTGCGGGCAAACGGGCTCCTCCAGTACCCATACACCGGGGAGCGGACTACCGTTGGGAATCCATAGTAGTCAGAAAGAGAACATCAAGGTGCAGGGAAAGACAGCCGACATCACCTGTCCGGGGAGAAGCACTGCAGCCGGCTGCGGGGCCCGTCCATCCAGCCGTTTGGTTTACCAAGGACTTTGTACCTTTCTTGCTGAGTGAGTACACCCGTGCCATCCGGCACCGCGCCGCGCTGTCCCTGCAACCCTGCACCTCACCAACCCTGCCTCCCCGTCACAACATCACCAGGCCCCGGGACTACCGACCCCTACTCACGGAGGGAGAAAACAACATCCCAGCTGCTCCCTACCATCGCTCCCGGGATCCCCGTCACCAGCAGCGGTGGTGCCTATCTTCACCACGACCCGTGGGTGGCGTCACGGACTAAATCCCCCAAACCAACCACCCTTTTCACTCATGGGCGAGGAGCGCCGCCCGAGTCCCCGGATCCGGCCCACCGCTCGAGCCACCGAGCAGCAGCAGCAGCCGCAGCAGCGCCGGACCCGAGCGTTAGCGAGAGCGCAGCAGCAACAGAGTCCTCCCCGCCCGCGACACATATGCCACCTCGAGGTGCCATTTTCTTTAAATCTGCTGCTGGGACATCACTGGGTCAGAGGCATCACATGCACAGATGAAATCTTGAGCCAAGAGCACCTTTTGTGCACGTACCAACTTCGGGCTCCATTATTTGAAGCCCGCATCGCCGACGTCTTCAGGATTGCCACTGCCTCACCGCCCGCCACACAGAAGAGTACTGCCCACCGCACAGAGCAGCACCGCACAGAGCAGTGCCACCCACCGTACAGAGCAGCACCACCCGCCGCACAGAGCAGCACCTTCCACAGCACAGCCCCAGCAGCACAGTGCCTGCAGCATCGCCCCTGCCTCCTATCACCATTCTCCACCACCCCCGGTAAGCTATATTCGGATTATAAGACCCACCCATCATTTTCCTCCCAAATTTTTGGAAAGAAAAGTGCATCTTTTAATTTGAAAAATGCGGTCAGTAGTCTTTTGTTGGAAGTCTCTACCAGATTTGCACATCTTAAGGCTGCTTTACACACAGCGTTGTCACTCGTGAAAGCACCCGCCCCCGTTATTTGTGCGTCACGGGCAAATCGCTGCCCGTGGCGCACAATATCGCTAGGACGTTTAACACGTACTTACCTTCCTAGAGACGTCACTGTGGGCGATGAACAACCTCTTTTTTAAGGGGGAGGTTCGTGCGCTATCACAGCGACGTCACACAGCGGCCCGCCAATAGAAGCGGAGGGACGGAGAGCAGCCGAATGAGCGTCACTCCCACCTCGTTGCCGGAGGCCGCAGGTACGTTGTTCTTCATCATTCCCGGGGTGTCACACGTAGCAATGTGTGCTGCCTCAGGAACGACAAACGTCCTGAACGAGCAACGACATTTTGAAAATGAACAACGTGTCAATGATCAACAATTTGGTGAGTATTTGGAATCATTAGCGGTCGCTCGTCAGTGTAACATTCAATGACGTCGCTAACGAGGCCGGATGTGCGTCACGAATTCCGTGACCCCAGCGATATCTCGTTAGCGATGTTATTGCGTGTAAAGCGGCCTTAAGGGTGGAAAGTTGTGCCATTCTTCTTTCTGAAATAGCTCTATCTCAGTGAGATTGGATGGAGAGAGTCTGAGAACAGCAATTTTTAAGTCTTGCCACAGATTCTCAATTGGATTTAGGTCTGGATTGTGTCTGGGCCATTCACACACATGAATATGCTTTGATCTAAACCTTCCATTGTAGCTCTGGCAGTGTGTTTAGGGTTGTTGTCTTCCTGAAAGGTGAACCTGCACCCCAGTCTCAAGTCTTTTGCAGCCTCTAAAACATTAATCTCCAGGATTTCACTGTAATTAGCTCCATCCATCTTCACATCAACTCTGAGCAGCTTAGCTGTCTCTGCTGAAGAAAAGCCTCCACAGCATGATGCTGTCATCACCATGTGTGTATCACACGGTGTTTGGTTCTAAACTCGCTGAATGTCATGACAGCATCAGACACTATTCAGAGTACAGACTCTGACACTCCACACTATGCTTTCTCTGGTGCTTCTGAGTTGCACAGGCAGACTCAGGCATCGACCAGCTGTGTGCTCATTAGTGATTGGACTAGCAGGAGTTCATTTCTGCTAGCCTGCTGATTACCTTTTGGATCACATGTTGTGGAAGACTTATCACAGTTACTCCTTGCCTATTTAAGATGGTGGAATCTGTTTTCCCATGCTTATAGCTTTTCCTAATCCAGCACTTATGCTTTTGTGTTCCAGTTGCTGGTGATTTATTGTGTTCTGCTTGGTGTGCTTTGGAAACCCTCTCATTGTCTGGTTATTTCCTTACCATTCTTTATTTGCTGCTTATCACGTATTGTCTTATATCTCTGTGTGTGCTAGCTGTGTGATAGAGTCTTGGTTTCCCTGTTTGTCTATATCTGTGGGATCAACCACTCCTGTCCCGGCCCTCCCCTGGGGTTTGGGGAGGGGATATAAGATCAATTCATCTCAATGGGAGCCAGAGGAAGGCCAGAACGAGGTTCTCACAGAGATGTATTGAGTTGTAACCTCCAGAGTGCGCCATTAAACACTGGCGCTTGCTGCCATTCACAAATTGCTGAAACCAACCAGAGTGGCAGTGATAGGTGAAGCTGCCAGAAGGTGAGTATAAGGCCTCTTTCACACATCAGTGATTCTAGTACGTATATGACAGTTTTTATACTTATCAGAATCACAGACATAAGCAGACCCATTAAAATGAATGGGTCAGCGCACACATCAGTGATTTTTCACTTACAATGTCTAAGTATGGCCTACATGCGTGTCTGTTAATTCCGCATGGAGACAGGTCCTTTTTTTCTGGCATCACTGATGTCCCCACGGACCACACTATGGTGTGATCCATGAAACACATAACAGAAAAACATGTACTTTGAAAATAAAAAGATTTTTAATACTCACCTTCTCCAGTGATGCCGTGCTCAGCCGCTACTGTCTCCTGCTTCCAGGCCAGGTCATTATTCTCATGCATATGCATTTATGCACAGCATAGCCGACCCAGAAGTAGCTGCAGAGGGGTGACAGTGTGATGCTCTGGCGCCGCCAGGTGGTCACAGAGGAACAATTCACCCGACATAACTCCATCCCACATCAGGTACCATCTGCCACAAAATCCTAGCCACCTTCCTCAGGATATTTAGGACACACCAGTGGGGGGGACCAGGTGGATTGGGAGCGTCCACCTAGGGGTCTTGAGGATCCAGGGGCGGGAACACAGTAGTTGAAGTTCAGATTTTGAGTAGTCAGTGACAGTGACAAACTGTGGCAGAGAGTTTGAGTCTGTGCCTAGTGCAGGTAGCCAGGGTAGTTACCCTGGTCTACTGGCTACATCGCAAGCAGTGGACCGTGTCCAAAGGCGATGGGAGTCCGGTCGCAGAAAATCCAAAGTGGACTGGGACAGGGTTGGAGCCCGCCGGTACCGACAGTGGAGATCCGGTCTGGAAACCGTGCACAGGCGGGGTACCTGAACCCTAGTTACAAGACGGTTGCAAGACCCTTCTCTAATTAACCAGGTCGGGAGCAAGGTTCCAAAGTGTTAGCTCAGATAGAGTGAAACAGCAGCCCACCGCGGGGATTAGGGTATCCGCAAACACCCACTGAGATCCCAAGGGTCAGTTTTCGCGGGCACGACTGCCAACCACAACAGCACCGGGAGCAGACTTCCCCGTTCCATACGGGATTGTCCAGAATTGAGAAAATTTCAGAGTGTGGAAGAAAGTACATCGGTACACCAGCCGGATGTGGGACCCGAGAAAGCCCGAACGCGGCAGCCGGCCACTGACACCTTGGTTTACCAACAGACTTGTGTGCAATTATTCAACAGGGAGTACACCAACATTCCCTGGTCCGGCCTGGCGTGCCACCTCCGGCCTACATCACTCTCCGTGTCCTGGAAACTGAGCCCCGGGGCATCCACCCCTACACACGGAGGGGATAAACAACCAGCTGCCACTCCATTGCCCCGGGTCTTTTCTAACAGCAGCGGTGGTACTCCATATTATTACACACCGTGGGTGGCATCATGAAGTATCCACAGCAATCCCCGTACATATACGCCCCTTTTATTTGAGTGTCCATGCGACCCCCGGGTCCGGAAACCCCTCGAGCCACTGCGGATCCGGATCCGAGCAGCCCGTCTTCTGACGTGGGGGTGGCACACCTCAAAACCTGGCGTCATGAACAGGATTGTAACCCATCCACCTACCTGGTGAAAGTGTGCCTTGTTTGGGACTGTAAACGATGCTCCGTTTTAAAATTTTTCGGCAGCCGCCATTTTGCCACCATTTTTGGGCGTGAAAAACAACAAGCCCGGCGTCTTCTTCCCCGGAAAAGGGCGCGAAGTTGAAGCACCGCCCCCTGGGAATGGAAGTTGGTGACTCCCCAAACATGAAGCGCAAAGGACAGTGGGTCCTGCGAGACTGCTGTCGAAAAACCAAGGGGGAGGACAGAAAAAGCGGCATGTGACACAAGAAGATAAAAGGCAGGAACACCAGGACTTTGCCAAATTCCGTTCCTGGACAAGCATGCGGCAGGACGTCTCAGGGGTCTGACAACCAGCAAGTGGAGAGGCCCGTACCCGGAACCGCCGACTGGATTGAAGTGCAGACGGAGAGGATGTGTCGGAAGATCCAGGCCCAGGCGCATTTTCTCATGATGTGGTGGACCACCAAAATGAAGGGCCTGGCTGCAGCTGTCCGGGCGCGCGAGTTGGAGATGGCCTCGAAGGAGCGGGTAAGTGGTGACCCATGCCCCTATGCTTTCCAGGAACCCGGCCGAACTGGCTGAGGGGTCCGGCCTGCACCCGTCCGCCATGTCGCCTTCCTCACCACCCATGTCTGCGGCCAGTACCCCGATCGGCCCGCTACTCCAAATAACGGCAGCGGAACCCATCATGTCTACCGAAGAGTCTCCAGCCATGGGGACCTAGGGCCTTGCCTGCAACCCTGCTCCGACACCCGTCCCGGCCCCGCACCGACACCCGTCCTGGCCCCGCGCCGCACCACAGTCCAGAAGACATCCCCTCCGGCCCCGAGCCCGGCCGCAATTATGATGACGTCATCCCCAGCTCCGGCAATCCGCCCGGCCGCAACAGAGATGGCAAGGGCTCCAGCAATCTGCCCGGCCGCAACAGAGATTGCGACGGCTCCGGCAATCCGCCCGGCCACGACGGAGATGACGATGGCCCCGGCAGTCTGCCCGGCTACACCGGAGGCCGTGCTCGCCCAGAAGCCACCCACGGCAATCGCGCAAGTTGTTACCCACTGCCCAGTCCCGGCTGTGGAGCAGCCGGGATGTACCTGCAGGGAGGCAGAGAAGGCCAATGAGAGATGGGGCCCTCGGCAGATTGAGAAGCTGGTTGTAGCCGGCACTGAGGGCATCCATGTGGGCCAAGTCCCTGAGCAGGAGGAGGAGCATGGAGCTTGTG